>NC_056737.1:515310402-515435402 GCF_019279795.1 Protopterus annectens | reverse complement strand
TTCTGCTGTAACTCAGAGCAGATCTGAGTGTTGCCATTGAGATTCTTGACATAGCTATAGAATGCTTTGTGGTTGCCCTTAGAATCAGTGGCGATTTTGTTTTTGTAGCTAGCTTTGGATGATCTAATAAGGGATCTCAGCTTCTTACTGAGGCTGACCAGGGAGCTCCTCCACTCATGGGATTTTACTCTCTTTTGCAACAGTTTCTTCCTTCTGTTGTAGAGTTTGTTTATGGCAGGGGACCACTAGATTGGCTTCTTTTTTTTGGAGGATAGCGTTTTGGTTCTGTTTGGGATAGCATGATTCGTGCACTTGTGTAAGTGCTTATAGAGTACATTTGTGTAGGATTCAGCAGTCATACACACATACACGCGCAAACACACACACACACACACACACACACACACACACACACACACACACACACACACACACACACGCACACACACACACACACACACACACACACACACACACACACACACACACACACACACACACACACACGTATATATATGTGTATATTTATATATATATATATATATATATATATATATATATATATATATATATATAGGTGCATTCAAAAATCAGGTCCACACTCTCTAACTCACCTTCCTCCACAGATGCACTGTTCTCCCTTGCTACAAAACAGACAGGTGTCACATGTGGACACAGCCTAACATTAGGGGGGTATATATAGGGAGAGATTGCAGGTAAGCCTATTACACACCTATGACATTTGTGCATGATAAATTTCACATTAACATGACTGTCCTGCAGGTGGTGGAGTCTGAAACTCATGTGTCTATCATAACATCATTACTTCCACCACCAGCTATTTGCCACAATAATATACGTGTCTTGAGGTACAGAACACACACTATGATGGCTTATATCTTGTCATTCAGTGCTGATCTGCACAGTTGACAGGTATGGCCCACTGCCCACAGGGCCAGACACTATGTCCATAACAGTTGTTCAGCAGGACATCATTACAACAACTCTTGATGGCACATATAAATCTTTCCACATCATTTATCCCATTATTACAGACCAAGTACTACATTCAGTTACATGCATATATGTTTTACATGCCTGTTGTAGCATTGTCCTCTCTTCTAGGTGCACTTTTATGTGTACCCTGTGTTATATAGATTTGGTTTGTAGTTTTAGTTGTTTTAGATATTTTATTTTTTTTTCCTGTTTTCTTTCTCTCTCTCTCTCTCCAATACAGGGATTGAGTTCTTTTGAACAGGTTGCAGCATGGATTTTGCAGGTGATGCTCATGATCAGGTAATGGCCTCTGCAGCAATCAGTGTTCACCACTTGCTAACTGCATGCAGCCAAGCTGTGTAGTACTTCCAATTACCACTGTCATGGCACCCCACTACTATAAATTACTGCATCATGTGGGTGTTGTCCCTTTACCTTTCCTGTATGGAAGACATCCTTCCTATGTGTGGGCAGCAATGTTACAGACAGCAGGTAGCAATACCTCTTACAACAGGACTTGCAGACACAGGCCAACTACATATTTGTATAATTTTACAGACCTACGGACAGTGTGAGTATTGTTATGTTCATTGTATACCGCTAGTTTTACAGAGTTTGTGTGTACATGCTAGTTTAGCATGGAATGCAGTCTGTCTGCATAGCTCTCAACTGTGGGCCTATCCACACGATGGCCAGAGGATTGGCTGTTATGTTTTGTCTGTTCACCACACAGGTCTTGTCTCTGATATATGAGTGGCATTCTGTCTGTTGAGTGCTATCAGTACATGGCTACATCCATTTGTGTTTCTGACTTCATATTCCTGAGTAAGGGTATGTTGTAACCAATCCTGTAACACCAGCAGCTTTAACAGTGTATAACAGCAATATTGCAAATATGGCCTTGTGTTCCAGCCTCTGTCCTCCACCTATATACCAGGCTTTGTCCATATGTCTTGCAGAAAGAGATTGTTAAGTAGTGGCATGTCATTATGTAGTGCTGGCATTCCTGCCATCATTCCAGTGATGTTGTGGACTCCCACACATATTGTGTGGTAGGGTCCATATATATGTGGGCTACAGCTGGACAAAACGTATGTGACCTTGTACAGTCCAGTGGTCAGTATATGTAACACTGTTATATGCCCTTGTAAGTTATTCTATGAGGGAGGGGTATGCATCATTTATAACCTAGGCTGTTACATGTGAGGGATACCAGTAGTAAGACACATTAAGTTATATGGCTGTACATTTTCATACGTTTCACCATGGGAACAGTGGTAGATTAGTGCTTGCTGTCTTACAGACAGTTCTGTTTATCAGTGTGATAGTGATGTTTTAAGTTAAGCATTGTTATGTAACAGACACATTTTCATTGTGACAACTTAATTTTTTTCCTCCTAGGGGTTGAGTACAGAGTGTAATTGGAGGCTGCTGAACTACATCTGTAATTAGTGTTGACTGAATCTTTATCTTCCAGGCCAGTGTTTTTTTATTGTTGTACTACTTGAAAGCCTTGGCCTGGACAGCAACATATGTTATGCTTTCAGATTACTGTATCGAATGTTTTGCTTGAGAGTTGCATTACTCAGTTATTATGTATTTCAAACTATATGAAATGGCATATACACCTGAAATAGTGCACAAATAAACATTTATATGTATGCAAACCTGTGTGTGGTGTTATATCCTTTGACTTCTCTGTGGGTATATGTTTCATGCAATAATTGTCTTTTCTATGAGAGAATCAAATACTGGCCATTTTAAAAGGTGGCAGCTGTAGGAATACTGGCTGATCAATATGCTGTGCACCCTCTAAATATGTATCTTCTTATACATCTATACGTAGTAATATATGCATATGTGTATGTATGTGTATATACATGTATGCATGTATATATATATATATATATATATATATATATATATATATATATATATATGTGTGTGTGTGTGTGTGTGTGTATGTGTGTGTGTGTGTATGTGTGTGTATCATTGGAATGTTTACTGCTTCCACATTGTACATTCCCTATGGTAGACAGACTGTTCTGCATGATATGTTATTGATATCCTGACATCGTACAGCTGAGATGATTACTGTTAACTTGTTGTGGTTATGTTGTGTAGGGTCCTGGGTATGAGACTTGCAAGTGTTGGTTTTTGTGTTGCAAGCCAGATCTGTTCAGCTGTGGAGGAGGGGATGATATCAGTAATTACAAGAGGTACTTAATTTGGGCCCCCTCACCCCCATTAACAGTGCCTTTGGTCATATATTTATTTGTTGTGTTCTTTTATACCTCTCTCTCTCTCTCTCTCTCTCTCTCTATATATATATATATATATATATATATAATTACTATTGAAATGTTGCAGTGCTATGAAGTATTCGAACAACAGATGTTCAAATACTTCATATGTGTGCATGTTACTTGAGCGAACGTCATATTTGCGAATGGACTGTGCATTTGCGAATATAACATTCACTCATGTAGAGGGATTGCGGTACAGTGCGGTTAGGGAATACATCCCTTTCCTCACTGTAGTGCGATCTCGGAGTTGGAATATTAAGTTGGGGGTGTGGGGTGGTGCAGGGGGGCTTGCCCCCCTGCATAAATGAGATGTTAGGTGTAGGGATTAGGAAGTTACGGCAAGGGTGGCATTGTTGTTAATGCCGTAAAATGTCGTTGTCAACATTTTCAGCATTAACAGCTGTTTTTCGACAATAGGGCCACTAGGTTAGTTGTAGTTTCGGTAAAACACTTTGGTTATTTGTACCATTTTTATTTTAATTTTTGAGATATTGATAGTAAACCATACATATATACGCCAGTTAGTTTCTTTTTTGTTTTAATTTGTTTAGTTTTTTTTTACGTTATTCGATGTTTTACTTAATCGATCAATAAAGTTCAACCTTTAGAGATTCGATTAAGTAAACTTTCAATAACATGATATAGACACGGCAAATCAATTTGTCTATGGAGTGTAGGGTCCTGGGTTTGAGCCTTGTAGAGGCTGTTTATTCTGTTGCTAGGCAGAACACGGGCCGTTGGATATAGAGTGATTAAGGCACTTTAAAGCAGTTGTAAGCGGGTTTGCGCATGTATAGATGTACATACATACATACAGACATGTACATATATAAATACATTTTTCCCTACTGCTGAATTACTGTGCTGGATGATATGTCTGAGAAAACATCAGATTTATTTACATCTGACATGGCTTAGTGGTAAATCACTTTGGCTATAGTGTGAAGGGTCCTGGGTTTCATACTTGCAAGGGTTGCTTGTTTTGTTGCTGGGCAGAACAGGGGCTATTGGAGACAGAGTGATTAAGGCACTTTAAAGCAGTTTTAAGTGGGTTTGCATGGCGCTAAGTGATGCTTACGTGAGCTTAGCTTCATTTACTGCCGCTTACAGCCGCTTAAACCCATGCTAATTTCAAATAAAGAAAAGAAAAAAGGGAGATAGGAAAGTGGTGAAACTGGGGCAAGCAGGGGGACAAACAAGAGGAGAAACAAGTAGGGATGTGCAGGACGGGTGTAGGAAAGGACCAAAGCTCTGCATTTTGTTGGCAGCAACACCTGCTTTCAGTGTGGGCAATTTAGAATTTGGAGCCTCACACCCTACAAGGAGGTGTGTGGGCATCATAAAATACAGATGATTGGTAGGGTTAGATTGTGTGCTGAGTACATGCCTCTGGGTGAAATGCAGAGCTATGTATGGGACATGCTTTTTTTGTAGGACAGATGCCCTTTTTTTAAGGTGAGAGTGGGATGTTAATGAAGGATTATTGGTAAGTGTGGTGAGGAAGGTTTGGTAGGAGAGGTTGCATTTGCAGACAGACAAGACAGACATGTCAGCAGACAGGGGTGGTGTATGACACATGGGGGTGTAAACACCTTGACGGGGAGGGTGGTTGGGAATCTGAGGCTCATGAGCCCCCCAGATGGTTGTAGTGGCACTGATGTCCCCACCCAATGGCAGTCACCACTACTTCTTCACAGCCCCGAAAGTGGCTGTGCTGGGGGCTGGACTGGAGGGGCCACCTGCCTCTCTAGCTGCAACAGCCTACCCTCCACCTGGCACAGGTGGTCATCCAGCTCCATATGGAGGACACTGCGCACCATGCCACAGACCTCATCCTGGGTGACAACTTCCTCACCATGCCCACTTGTAGGGGGGCAAACTCCATCCCCTGCAGTGGTTCCACCTGAGGGTGGTGCAGGATCAGCAGATGAGGGAGGTCTGGGTTGGGTCCCAGACATGCTGAGACCAGGTACCTCGGCCAGGTTGGGTGGGAGAGGCGGAATCGCTGGGATCTGCCTTCCCATATGTGCTATGGTGTGCAAATTAACAATGAATATTGGTTAGTCATGCCCAACACATTACAACATTAGTCAAAATAGCATGCATGGATATTCCCATTATCCCAAAACAGTGCAGTTATAACAGTGCCATAGCAAACAGAACCCATGCATATATGGAATGGTATTCAGGGTTGCAACAGTGTGCCAGTTTGTGGTATGTCAGGCAGGCAATACGATAATTATTCAACAGGGAATACTAGTATGCACACAGTTTAAACAATGATAAAACAGATGGAACAATGGTCCCAATAGTAGAGGTTTGTTTAGGAACATAACCATGTTGGTTTCAGTATGATGGTTGGATCAGCTGAGTGGTGGGGGAAGGGAACAGATTCAATTGACAACTGCTATCAAGTATATTTGTCAGTACACTACTATTCACTACTCTACATTCTGACCACACTTACACTCTACCTGGGCCATAGGGCTGCTACAGCACACCAACAGCTGTAGATATCAACAGAGCAATTGTACCCTTATTTTAGTTATACACATCAGACCTGTTTCTATGCCAATTTCTTTACCTGTGGGCCTGTGCAGATGAACTGTGTGCACACTACATTGCTGTTTCTACACATATTTCACATTCACATATTAGCTGCAGGGTCTGGAGTGTGTGTTGTATCTTTCACATACATCGACTGTGACGTTCTCTGTGTGTATGTTTCTTGTCAACTGGCGAAATTATCCATGACAACGTGACACTTGAGGGGCTTGTCTGGGCCAGACTGCAGAGTGTGGATGTCTAGCTTGCATCTATTTGTAGGACTGGGGCTGATCAACAAAGCAATTGTACACCTTTCATAGTTATACACATCATGCTAGTATTTCTATTCAGATTGCTTTGCCTGTGTGCCCTGTATGGAAAATGCATGTGTTGCAGTACATTATTTTTTCTATTCAGATTGCAGTTTAAAACTGTAGAACCAGACTGAGATGTTAGTGGCAGTCCCTGGATTTGAAATACGCTGTGTGTGCAAAACTGAACTATAGGCCTAGTCCTTATCAGACTGAGCTACTGGGGAGGTGTTGTGTGTTGCTGGTGACATTTCTATCTAGTACATATTTTTGTGCACAGTACTTTTATTATGACATGTTGCATTATTTGTTTCCCATTTTCAGTACAATTTATCCATACACAACAGACATTGGTGTCACTGTTTGTGAAACGTGCACATTAGCTGGATTGCACATTTGACTGTTTTACAACTACATACACAGTGTAGGTTTTAAGTTTGCACCTATTAGCCTTATACATTTCTCAGTACATTCACAGCTACATACGGCTGAAATTGAAAGGTTAACACAGGACAATGCTGGAAAACAAACAAGTAAAACACATTCTGATGAGAATATGTACTGTTGCTTTTTTCCATTTATTTGACATGCCCATTCTAAAGTATGCAGAGTTGTTGTTGTTTGTCTTTTGGCTTTTCCTGGTTAGGGGTCGCCACAGCGAAACTCCGGTCCACTAATGATTGGCAGTTGGTTTTATGCAGAGTAGCAGTGCTAAATCAGTTCACCTCAGTTAATGCATTCTGCAGGACATACACATTTCCATTTATCAGGTACAAGTGAGATAACACACACCAGTGTTTGGGATCACATTTATTAGTTTTGACATAGATATCTGTGTACGTCTCAGAAATCCACAATTACTATTCCTGCATGATCTGCACAGGGGAATGCTTTTCATTTCTAACTGTTACAGTAGCCCTGACATGGCACTTTCTTGGCAGGTTCACTCAGACACACTCATACATATTCTAATATTCCTCTCCTATATATTATACTTTGTTTGCTACTGATATCTGTATTACACAGCAGCTGCGAATATTCCATTGTAACACTGGCAGCCTGACACAGGCATTTATTCCTGACTTTTACAGCACAATTATATATACAGGCAGTACTCCCATTATTATAATTTTGATTTCTTACTGCTAATAGTAGAGAGTATTCTGTACTCACCACACAGCCAGGCCAGTCGCTGGGCATGAGCCTGCATATTTTGGGACCTCTCCGCAGCAGCTGTATGAGGAGACATCACACATTAATCACACCTGAACAGTCACAAGTTGAACGTTTTCCATACTTAGTTACAAATAAATAAGATTGCATACTTACAGACAGGTGGGAGATCCTGCGCTTGGGCTTCTTGGATCCACTAGTCCAAGAGTGCACCCCTCCTCCACTTCAGGTCATTATGGTGATGACATACCAGCTCACCAGTCTGGGGTATACTAGTGGCACTGATGAGATCACGTGCAAGCTGGTCTCAGGCCTCTGCTTTGTACTGCGAGCCCTGGTACTGGCCTTGCAGCAGCCTGCCATCATGGTTTTTAACTATGAGCCCAACCATGACCCTGGACTCCTGGATGCCCCAACGTTGCACTTGGAAGTGCACACCTTCTCCAACACCAGCCATTTTGGTCCTGCTGTGTGCAATCCCAAATGGTTATGGCTGTATTCCCACCTGTGTGGTTTAAACAGGGCAGTTTTCCCACACTTTTTCTTGACTGGCCAGTTTTAATATACTACACTATGCTTAGCTCTGCGCAAATCTGCATAGCAATGCTTACACCAGCTAAGCAGAGCTGAATGCAGGTAAGCAGTGCTTACACTAGCAAGGCTTTGCTTAAATCTATTTTTTTCATTAAATTTATAAATTATTTTTTACATTTATATTTTACCTATTCCCACCCCTACTGTGCTATATGTCAGCCATATGATTGACATCTATCATTCGCATTCCTTAAAAGTTTATTAAATAATTTGCCAGAGGGGGGATTTCAACCAAGCATGTTCTACATGCTATACCATGGCAATACCACTACGCTACAGTCGCCTGATGATGCCTTCTATCACAGTAGCCCTTGTCTATCATTTTCAGGATTTCAGTCAGGCTAAGCATAGCGAAGCGCCATGCAAACAAGCTGCTTAGCACTTAAACTACAGATGTATTTCATGAAAAAAAATTATTATTAAATTTTTTTACTTTTTATTCCTTTCCTCTTGCCCTGCCACTTCCATGCATGTAGGACAAGAGTGCATACATTTGGGGGTGTGCACTTGAAGGCTGCTGCCTTCTAGGTGTTTGTGGTATTTTTTTTTTCAGTGTCCACGGACACTGAAATGTTACCTATTTACATTTCAGTGTCTGCAGACACTTGTTTACTATTTAATATTAGAGCCAGGCTCTAATATTATATAGTTTGACACTCATCTGTGTCAGAAAGTGCCGTAAGGCACTTTCAGGTGAAGGGGGTGTGTTTCAGGTGCTGGCACTGCTGACACACGCTCCCTGCACTCGTTCCTGGTTTGTGTCTGGTTAGTTTAGATAGCAGCGCGCCTTCATGCATATGCAAGGCGCACTGCAATCATAAACAGACATGAACCACTCTGTGCAAGAATAGCCTTATTCTTGCATGGAGCTTTGTGAATCCAGTGGAATATTTGAATATAATAAAATGTAATATTGAAGCTGTAGTCATACTAATGTTACTGATGAATATTGTTAGTTGTAATAGGATTTTTTCCCTGTCTTTTTTTATTGTAGACATGTTAAAATCAATGAAAATGATTCCAAAAACAGAAACACATTTTCCCATGGTTTAAAAAAAAAGTAGATGGTATATGTTTTGCAAACAAAAGCCCAAACTTTCTAATCAAAACTGTGGCCACTGATAACAAAAGTAACTACTGCAATAATTGAATATATATATATATATATATATATATATATATATATATATATATATATATATACACATACATATACACACACACACATACACACACACACACACACACACACACACACACACACACACACACACACATATACTTAGCCGATTAAAATTCCATTAAACAGTAATTAAATTCAAGTGCTAACCTCCTCTAAAATGTCAATGAAAACAATATGAATGAGAAAACATATTAAATTTAATCCAGTAGTGTTTGCAATAAGAATTTCCATGCCATCTTCCTTTTTTTCATGAAGTTGTGTGAAATCTTCTAAGAACTGAGGTACTAAGCACTTAAAAACATCCCACAGAACAAAAGCTTCTTTAAGTGAAGTCAGTTGTGTACTAATATAGGATTTGACTAGAGCAATAACAGCAGCTATTAAAATAAAACTTTATGTATAGTTAAATCAAAACCTAAAAGTGCATATTGCTGTGATAATGTTTGCATAACAAGGGTAAAAAAATTAATTCTTGTAGTAATAAAAATCTGCAACTCTAATGCTGAGGACAGCACCAAAATGGACTATATCTTCATATATGGGGATACAATTAAGATTTAAGAAATATGTTTTAGTATGTAGTAGCATAATTATAAAGACAATTGTAAACTGAGTACAAAACCTTTTAAAGGATTATACAATGATGCATTTTCCAAGTATTTGTCCAAGTTATGCTGCCATTTAAATATGTGTCAAAATTCATGCAGCAAGATTAATAATGCATTTTCTCCTCATAACTAATTTTCAGTATCAGTTTATGTGTTGAATTAATTAACTTCATGGATAGCTGCATTCATTTTAATGTAAGGAAGTTACTTATTCTTAATAAAAAAATATTCTTAATTTTTTTTCTGAAGAATGATCCATGTAGTGTACACTGGCAGTATAGCATTTAAATAAAGTAAATGGTAATACTCTCAAATGTGAGATGCAGATAAAAAAAAAAACTTAGCATAATAAATCAGCTACAGAAAGAGAATTCAGCAAAGGAAAATCAGGTATATTAACCCTTTTATGTTCAACTAAATATTAGTGTTATTGGATAAAAACTGTGTAAAACAAATTATTTTCAAACACAAATATGGTACATAATGAATATTTTTTTCTTAGATCAGACTTTTGGATCTGAAGCCTACTTAAAGAATTGTTTTGTAGGGGGTAGAATGGAAAATGTGTTGTATTAGTTATTTAAGAAAATATGTTGGCCATATTTGGTTAATGAAGTGGGAGACCATAACTAATTATCATCTTTTGGAAATATAATTTCAGAATGTTTTAGTTATTCCAGAAATTAAATGAGGTTCCTACAAAAGTTTGCTAGCTTAAAGCCTCCAGTGGATAGTGGATTTTTGTGTTTAAAGCTTATAATAAGATATTCTAACTGATCAAGGAAACATTTTGCATTGTTATGAAAAAATCTCTTTAGAATAATTTGGCAGGAATACATTATAAAAGAAGAAATTCTAGGAAAAAAATTATTTTAGTAATCAAGACATCAGATAATAAAGATAATTTCAATGTTTTCCATCTGGTTATGTTCTCTTGAGTCATGTTCTAACAGTTCTTTCAACAATATAATAATAATCTGTTTTGAGAAAATTAATTACTATGCATTTTGAATTAGTTAAAATCCTTACACCAGACAAGTCTTTATTGGTCATTTTCTGGTAGCTGTTTTGTTTATCCATAATTTTTGTTTTTGTTTGTATCTAGTAAATGTGTCACATTGGGATACATTACTGCATACTATATAATATGAAATCATATGCAATATGTTGGCATATTGTCTGTGCCAGAGCATGCTTGTGTCCACAGTGCCATCACTAATTCTTGTGGTTCTTCCTCTTGGCCCGATGGGTTGTTTTCAGGTCTCCCTACTACTGTTGGCTTTTAATGTTATTATTTTTTGTCACTTTTGTACTAGTTTGCCAGCAAGATGACTTTTCTATCCACCTTGCTTCTGTCATGTTATGTTGGGGAGCAGAACACAGATATCTGTCATTCATACTGGAAGCCATTTTAGTCTGTGTAAGTGGCTGTGAATGTGAGAATGACTGTTCACAATCAGCAATCAGCAGCCTTTGGTATTGTAGATTGAGTAGAAGGTTAGTAGACGTAGTAGGCGATATACCAGTTTAGGAAGAAAGATAGTTTTGGAAAGAGCAGTGCAGGTTGTTGAAGAAAACAGATGAGAGATTGAGAGATTGTGTAGCAGAGTTTAAACTGAGAGACATGACTTTACTAGTAATGTCTATAGGAGTTGGAAACATTAGAGCAAACTGAGAGTAAGACCTAGGTATCTGTATTCTAACACATGATGAATACAATTGTTTTTGTTATCTGTAATGTTAACATGAGGTATATCTGAGACTATTTTAGGGGATGGGAATAGCATACTATTTGTTTTCTTGTGATTAATTAAAAGATGGTTAGATTCAACCCACTAGCATAGGTCAGATTAGGACTTTTGTAGGTCAGTTTACAGTCTAGATTGGCATTTCTTTGCTTGTAATAGGAAGATGTCATCTGTGTATAGCATTATGTCCAATGGTGGAAGGTATTCAGGGAGGTCATTAATATATAAGGAGAACAGAAAGGGACCCAGCACAGAAACTTGTGGAAAACTAGTGTAGAGGGTACTGTGTGATTTTAAAAGGTTGTTACTATAGACTTGGAAAGTTTCCCTTCTCATAGTCTCTGTTCATCTGAAAAATGTCTAGCAAATGTGACTCCCTCACAAAACTCTCATCAGGACTCACTATATGCTTGCCACATGATAGTGCAACTCCTTTCCAACCACCACCTGCCCAATAAATACACCAAAAACCTTCAAACAGGACACAAAATCCTTCTTTCTGATACATAGCAATGTCACTGCTTTGAACCACATGATTAACTCGTCCGTATCCTTTTTCTTGCAAATCTGAAGGCACATGGAATGAAACTAAGCACAGATAAGATGGTGGTAATCGCAGCAAATTGGGGAAATCAGAAGAAGCTGAGAATAGAGATAGAAGGGAAGATAGTGGAACAGGTAAACAGCTTCAAGTATCTGGGAGGGGTGGTTGAGGAGAAGGGTAGTCTGAATGAAGAAGTCAAAGCTAGAATCAGAGGGGCTACAGTCAACTGGCATAGAGTATCCGGTATAGTCTATGACAGAAGAATGCCAAAGAAGCTGAAAAGTTAGGTGTACAAGACAGTGGTGCAACCAATACTACTGTATGGTGCAGAAACCAGGACAGTAAAGGCAGTGGCAGCTGGTGACTTCAAATCACAGGGGGGCTGCAGGAGACAGCTGAATGGGTGGGGTCAAGGGGAAGGGGTGTGGTCAACTAGAAAGGGGAGGAGCTATGCACAAAACCACAAAAACTAACTTTAATTAAATACGCTGCCCTGGGTGGCAAACCATCATTATGAAAGTCCAATCAAGACAAAAATAAGTGTAGAAGAATAAAAATATTTCAGTGCATTGGCTGCATGACAGCTTACTTAATATCTAGATGGAAACAAAAGGTTGTGAGGCATGAAAAAATAAATTACTTTTTAAATACATTACTGGAATGCCAGTCAGAATCAAGTATAAGAAAACCAGAAGCACTCAACTCAAACCACTTCTCCTTGCACTGTAGTTCTAATTATAATATATTCAGCTTTATTAAAGTACCAAGTAACATGCTGAAAGTAGAAATCTCTGTGATGCCCTCACTTGTAAAAATGTTTCTTATCCAAAAAAGACCTGCTGCCTGACAACTTGTTTCATGGGGAAGACATGATCAAAGTAAAAAATGAAAAGCTAACAAGAAATAAGCTCAAGATACATTGCTTAAAGGATTACTGTACAGGTTATGGACCACACATGATTGGCATTCTGTTTAGTTTACGGGTAAAGTCTGTAGAGATGACTGGAAGTCTCCAACAAGTGTAATGAGCTTTTTAAAATAATGGAATCCTGTCCTTTAATACCCAAGGCTTATACATTATCTAGTCATTCTCTGCATGGCAACAACAGAAAGGCTTTCAATGTTGGCAATTCTTTAACAGTATGCTTATTAAAGCTTACTTGCATCTTACGATCTCAGACAAGCTTGCCTTATGGTCATTAAAGCATTGCTACTTAAACACAGAGCAACAGGCACTTTGAATAATAAGCATAAATCTGAGTAATAAGCATAAATCAACAGTACAAAAATATGGCAGAAACCAGACCATTCTGCAAAATCAAGGACAGATGAAAAGCCACTGTAGTACTTATGCAGTGTGTCCTCCCCATCCAAGGTAGACACAACTACTCCTTGCCTTGCTTGGACACATCCAGAGTCACTACATGGGGGAGTGGGGTGCAACAAGTATGTCACAATTTGAAATGTCTCTGGCTGACTGTGATGGCCCTGACACATTTGTCATACCTCTCAACCTCAAGAGCAAGAAATCTGGACAAAGCCATACGCAGAAGTGGAACAAAGGCCCAAAAATAAGGCCAATTTTTAAATACTGCTCTAATAAACTTAGAAAGATAATAGAATAGGTCTTGCATTAGTATGAATTTTCTGAAGGGTATAAAATCTGAAACTCAAATGTCTGTCATTTTCTAACTTCAGTCTTTAGTGATTTGTCACTAATTTGCCAAAACACACAATTTTATGAAAAATGGACCAAAAATGTGATGCAAAAATATAAAATAGACACACAATACAGCTGGGAACCTGCCAAGGAAGGGACACTTTAATATTAGTACTGCTACCTTGAGCAGCTGACAAAATAAAAGAATCTACATGCATTTCAACTAAGTAATCTATAACTTTGATTATTACAGTTATTTCTTAATTGTAAACCCTCCATGTTTTCTTCCAAAATTGCTATTTTGTGGAGGGATTATTAGGGGAAAGAGCAACATTTTGAGCCAAAAATCGGGGACAGTTGAGAGGTTGGCTATGCCTAATTCTATAAAGCAATTTATTTGCATGTACCTCTCAACCTGTTAATGCAGTAAATCTGAGCAAGGCCAAATATATTGGGGGCACATATAAACAGTACTAAAAATTGTTCTTGTATAAATTGAGACAGTTGATAGAACAGCTCTTACTTTAACATACATTTTTCTGAAGGTTATGAAGTCTGAAACTCAGTGTATCATTATTTAGTGACTTAATTCCTAAATGATTTGCCAGAAAACTACAAATTTTATGAAGAACAAACCAAAAATAAGAAGCGAAAATCTATTCATTCTTTGAAAATCTGGACAGTTGGGAGGTATAGTTCAGCTGGGCCTGTCTGAGTTTGTTGCCCTTCCCCCCTGACAAAATCATGGTTGAATGGAGCCTCTGCAGCCATTCCAGTGAACCATTACTTGGCTATTTCACTCCATTTACCATAAACACTAATGTGCATACTGCTTTACTTCTATGATGAGTTGGACTTCATTTGAAAGTTTTATTTTGTATTTTACAGCACAAACACTAAGTCATCTGCTAAACAAAGCAATGCAGTCTCACAATGAAAACTTAGCATTAAACCTTCTCTGCCCTTGAAACTCACATTCATTGAAACAGCATTGAAACCCACATTCAAAGAAAATACATTTTGCCAGTGGCAGATAAAGATTAATTTTGGGCTGTTTTCAAATCATAGGCCCCTCGCATATGCAACATACATGTGCTCTTTGATACACCTTCCTCATTGTACTAAAATTATATTCCTTGTACAATACAGTACAGTTGTTAGAGGGTGTTTTAAATTTGTTTTGAACATTTTTCCAGTAAGCAATGAAACAAAACGTATGCACCCATAATGGCAAAACTGCCCAGTTGAGAACATTTATCATAAAAAAGTCTACTCAGACTTCCACAGTCCAACATTATTAGTAAATATACACAATTCTACAGTCCACCATTATTAGTAAATATGCACAATTCTACAGTCCACCATTATCAGTAAATATGCACAATCTCTGAAGTAAAAGTCATCTAAATAATTCCACATTAAAGAAATCTGTAACTAATGAAGAGGTTGCTGCTAGCAATCACCTTTATATTTCATGGTTTCATCGAAAAATAAAGTGTCTGTTGCCTCTCAGGAATAAATTGCCTATATTACATTAAAATATGATAAGCTAGTAATAATATTGCAAGAGGAAAGATGGCAAACTGATGACAGACTCATAGTTAGTATCTTCACCAAGGAGAACATTCTCAGTACGGCAGCATCCACCCCTTGTGGGAGTAGAACCCACAGCCTTCTGCATCAAAAGCAAGTACACAACCTGTTGTGCTATAGTATTAACAAGGCAAAGCACTAAACTTCTGTTCCCCTGCAGCTCTCAGCTCCTTGTAAAATCTACTCAATACTCAACTGCATCTCAACTTCACAGCACAAGAAAACTGGAAAAAGCCAAAATGTATTTGGGGGGGGTCAAAAGCCCAAAAACCAGGGACACATTAAACATTGCTTGTATAATCTTGGAAAGTTGCTAGAATAAAATGTTGTGTTACCACCATACATTTTACTGCCAAAGTCCCTGAGCAAAACAGTCAGAGTAACATACCACTACGCCACATCAGCTGCTTTGTAAAAGAGAGAAAGACTGAAACTTAAATGGCTATCATTTAGTGAATTGAGTTCTCACCATAGCTGTCAACCTCTTAGTACAAAACACCTGGACAAACCCAGTAATGAGGGAATACAGCCCTCAAACATATTCAGTGAATTCAGTTCTTGCCATAGCGGTCAACCTTAGCACAAAAACCTGGACGAAGCCAATAATGGGGGAATACAGTCCCAAAAATAGGGACAAATTTAAAATATTCATCTTATAAACTTAGAAAATTGCTAGAAAAAAAGGTTGTGTTACTATGTATTCTGAAGAACATGAAGTCTGAAATTCAAATGCCTGTCAATTTTACTGCTGACAGAACAAAAACAATTTTCAGCAGAGACCCAGGGATTAATATTGCAGACACGTCTTTGTAAAATGACAGGGCACCAGAGCAAATCCACACAAATACAGGGAGGAGATACAGACTCCACACAGAAGGCACCCCAGCCAAGAATCAAACCAGAAAACCTATAGCTGTGAGGCAACAATACTACCACTGCACCATCAAATATGCAAAGAATTAAACATTCAGAAACCTGAAGTCTGAAATTCAAATGCCTGTCAATTTTATTTAACATTTGTTAATCAGGACAGTTTGGCTTGGAACAAAAAAACAATTCTCAGCAGAGGCCCAGGAAGAAATAATGCAGACATGTCTTTGTAACATGGGAGGACACAAAAGCAAACCCACACAAACACAGGGAGAAGATACAGACCCCCCCCACAAAGAAGGCACCCCAGCCAAGAACCAAACCCAAGAACCTATAACTATGAGGCATCAATGCTACCACTGCACCATCAAATTTCAAGCATTGCAATATTTAAAAACCACAGATATTATGAGGAATAGATCAGATCAAATATGAGGCAAAAA
Source organism: Protopterus annectens (assembly GCF_019279795.1). NCBI lineage: Eukaryota > Metazoa > Chordata > Ceratodontiformes > Protopteridae > Protopterus > Protopterus annectens. Next base: position 515,418,826 of record NC_056737.1, on the reverse strand, counting down.
TCTGCAATTTTTTTACAAATGGTGGTGGGTAGGGAATTCAGGTCTTTAACACCTGCATACAAGGTACAGGGTTCAAGCCTGAGGTATTCCCTACCACACCACCATGAGTCTAATCACCAGTACATCCCACCTGGGGCATTTTCACACACACACACACACACACGTCCTGTAGTAAATGCAAATCCACACAAACACGTCCTGTAGTAAATGCAAATCCACACACACACGTCCTGTAGTAAATGCAAATCCACACACACACGTCCTGTAGTAAATGCAAATCCACACACACACGTCCTGTAGTAAATGCAAATCCACACACACACGCCCTGTAGTAAATGCAAATCCACACACACACGTCCTGTAGTAAATGCAAATCCACACACACACGTCCTGTAGTAAATGCAAATCCACACACACACGTCCTGTAGTAAATGCAAATCCACACACACATGTCCTGTAGTAAATGCAAATCCACACACCCCATGTCCTGTAGTACCTGCAAAGCCATACACACACTCCACTTACCTGGTCCTGTAGTAAATCCCTGTCCATAAAACCACCATACATCCAGTACGTATATCCCGACGAGACTGCAGCCACCATACATCCAGTAAGTAAATCCCGCGCAAATCCGACCCTGCCTGTAGCAACTCTACTCCAATCCAGATCCTTACCTTGCCCGTCGCGAGATCTTCCCCTGCAGCAAACTCCAATCCGATCCTTCTCCTGACTGCCGACATTGCAGTCCGACCCCGACGCGTTTCCCCAGGCAGTCTATGCAGTTTAAAACTGCATAGACTTGTGGGAGTGCTCCTGTCCATGATCCTCAATCGGTACTGCCGTGCGCATGCTCCATGCACTAGACTGTCTCAGCAGCAGTGCGCATGCGCGAAGTCCGCGAAATTTAAAACTTTTTTTTCGTTTTATTTTTTGTTTTATTTTTTATTTATCTGTACTTTCAGGTTGAGGGGGCTGCAGACCGGCAGTCCGATAGCACGGGCCGCCCCTGAGTAAAGGTAGAACAACTGAAGAAGTTAGATGTGATGGAAATGAAGTGCCTGAGAAAGGTGGTAGGATGCACACTGTGGCAGAGATGAAGCAATGAGGACATAAGAGCAGAAGACAAAGTAGCTCCAATTGCAGAAAAGATCAAAGAGAACAGATTACAGTGGTTTGGGCACATGTGTAGAAAAGCAGAATACAGTCTGGTGAGGAAGATTTGGGACAGACAGAAAGAAGGTAAGAGGAAGCGAGGACATCCAGCAAAGAGGTGGATTGATTGTGTGAAAGATCTATGACAGCCAGGCATGAGTGTTGAAGAAGGCAGGAGTGTGGCACTGAATTGAAAGAGTTGGCAACAGTTAATACGATACCCCAAACCCATGTAGAAAAATGGGAAAAAGGGGGCTGATGATGATGATGATGATGATCCTTTCTCTTATTGACACACATCAAACTGCTTCCAACAGCTTTAGTAGTATCAGTGTTCTAACTAAAGGATTAGCTCCTTCCTCTCTTTCCACCTCTCACCACATAATAACATACTGCTACCAACAACTATAACAATATCACTGCTCGAACTAAAGGATTAGCTTTTCCCTCTCCTTCCACCTCTTGCCATACAATCGCACACCGCTATCAAGTATAGCCATATCATTGCTTTAACTAAAGGATTAGCTCCTCCCACTCCTTCCACCTCTCCTGATGCAATAGCATACTGCTATCACCAACTAACCATAATTAAAAATGCTCCCCTGATACATCACTGTCCTTCTCAAGGTACTCATGTACTTCACATCACAAACACATATTTGGCCATGACATGCCCCCCCCCCTTGCATTTCTTCCCCTATATATTCCTCACTCATTCCTCACAGAAGGTCATCTCACTCTCTCTCACGCTAACTTCTTCTCTATCCCTATAAAAGACAATCAGTTCCACTGCTCAGCAATATATCATTCTATCTCTCTCTTCTTTCTTTCACACTTGTGTCAGCTCAACTTAGGCACCCAAAAATCATTACCGTCTATCTACTTGAGTGCCTATTTCCATTATTGTCTTTGAATAAACATTTCCTTTAAGGTATGTGATTTCTGCAGTACAACCACCAAAATTGTCATTGTATTAATTTTTATAAAATATTCATTTTAATGTATGTGCACTGCAATACAACCTCCAAAACTCTTTGTATAACTTTTATAAAAGAGTCATTTTAATGTGTGTGTATTGCACAGTGCCATTTGTTGTTTAACTCTTGATATTTCTCACTTATAACCTTATAGATGTTTTGCTTTAACAGATATTTTGTATACTGTCATTGTAACTTTTTGTATATAATGATGGAACATTTCTCCTTGGTCCTTCTGCTGAAAAGGGGTTTTAATTCTCAGTCAGACTTTCCAAGTAAACATATGTAAATAAGTAAGTAAGTAAATAAATACATACATACATACATAAATTGTTCTTTTTTTGCTGTAACTTAGAACTCAAATGTTATTGATGTTCTTACTGGACTTAAATTTTACGAGCTTCTTAAGCAGTATGTTGTGGCTTACTGTTTCATATGTTCTAGTCGTGTCCATAGGTATCTCAGCAAAGACAAGTCCATCACTGATGTTGCAAAAGAAAGGGTCCTTTGCAGAGTGGAAGGCTGTTGTACTAAAGCCATTTCTGAAATCACATTGTTTATCAGAAAGTAGTTCAAAGCTATTTATGCTTATAGCCATTTGTTTATGCCAGATTGTTTTCAAATTTTACCAAGTTGGCAGACAGTGAAACGTGATCTAATATTATTTAATGTTTTAAGACATTTGGCACTTTACCAGAAGTGATGGAGAGATTGTATAAGTATGTCAGCAGATTGGGAATTTTATCTGAAGCCCTTCTAAGGAAAGTGGGGTGGAGTAGGGAGACTTTAGTTGAGGATTGTTTCAGGCTTTTTACAAGATCTGTGGTTTCTTTAGTTGAGATCTCCCTGAAATTGAATGTAGCTGTTTATTCATCTAGGGCATATAATAGCATTAAGTATTGTCAGATAGGTCTTGCTGGTTGATGATTGGGAAATTAAAAGAACCAATGATGTCTTGGATACAAGATATGATAACTTTTTTTCCCTTGTATTCCTCAGCCTATTTGGAAATATTTTATGTTAGTGAGCTGGGAGAGTAAGCGTGTTTACTGAATCAATCTGTTAGTTTCTTTATTTTGCCAAAATTGTTTTTGATTAATAATAACAACAGTCGTTTGTTTATTTTTAAGTAGATAGATTTTGCAGAGTTGGTTGCTGTTGTGGTTTGTTTTCTTAAACAGAGGTAGGTTTAGTGATTATTCCCATCTGGGGAGTTTTACTTGTAGGCTGTTCATGCTTTATTTGACTATGTTGTGAGGGTTTTAATATACTTAGAAAGTCATGGGCATCTCTGCCTCCAAGTCTCATATCCATACAAGGGAAAAGATAATCTTGAACAGACACTATGGTTTCAGTCAAGTATACCAGATCAGTGGTTGGGTCATTAGAAGGTATAAAGGGGAGTAGTTGGTGCTGTTTAATAGATGGTAACATATGGAAAGTTTTTGGTTTGGAAATGGTTAGTCTGTTACTATTTCAGGTGGACTCTTTATAGCATTACATGACTAAGGAGAGAGTACTGGTCAGAAGTCACTAAGTTAATTAGGCAAAATGGTAACATTCGAGCAATGTTAGCTCATATTTGTAATAATGAGATCCAGATACGTATGATTTTCTGAATGATACTTTAGTCTAGCAGAGTTTTTTTTAAAGCTGTTCAAAGCTGAGTTGTAGAAGAAATGGGTTTAGTTTTATAGGTTCTGCCTCAAATTCATTGACATTGAGGTCTCCTTAGATAATAGAATTTTCAGAGCAGCCCTTTGGGAAAATTTCCAGGAGGGAATCTTTAATAGTGCTTACTGAGGATGTAGAGGGAATATAAATGGCAGTGACAGTAAGAACATTAGGTTTATATCCAGGTACGAGCATCACATTATGTAAATTTGGATGCTCTATTTATGTGCACAATACATCTGTAGTAGAGGCATACCTTCTAAGTCTAGCTATCAACTTTGTTTTGCCCTTCCAAATGTACCACCCAGCTTATACTCCAATACTAATCATGTTATGTTCAACTGCAAACTGACTACTGAATATTACATATTTATTTTATTTATTTACTATTTGTTCATCTGGTAAGTGGACTGGTCTGTTGATGCTTTTCAGCCATGACCTGAGCTCAAAGAGCAAAAAATACATCACAGTTTTTCATATCAACAGTGTTATATACAAAATGAGTACACAGCAAAATTCAGAACATAATTGTAAGGTTGCATGCAGATAGAATAAGATTAAAAGATCTGGGGGGAGGGGTAATTCATTAAAGCCTACACAGTCATTTTTCACCATGTGTGCATCTTGGAACGATGTGCACATGGGCACAAATGCTTTTAGATTCACTAAACTCCATGTAGGGGCACACACTCACATTGCAAACAAGGTAACTAACATGGCATGCTAATTACAGCATAAGTAGCTGAATTGTATGCTAATCAAGCAAACCAGCTCAGTGGAGCAATTCAACAAGCTCTAAAGCAACAGTGTAAACTCCATGCTGGTGTTCCCCATGTATTAGAAAGCTTTTTGAATACAGCCACAGAAAGGAGCCTACATGGACAGAAGAGCAAGTAAATGTTGTTAGATTTTTGCTGAATTGACCTTATCATGTGATAGCAGACACATAATTCCACTTTTATACAGGGTGAATGCAACAAAAGGAGAATAACAATAGCTATATATCCTTTTTAAGTGCCATGACATAAATGCAGCTTTGTGCCCCCATCCCCTAATGCAAACAGGTAAAAGTGTAAACCCCATGAAATGGACTATTCAAAGTGGCATGTAAGCATTGCAGTATGTAGCTGATGAAATAAAACCATAATTTCTCAAAAACAGTACTCCTCGGTGCAGATATACGGCAAAGTAATACCCACCCTTGTGTGTTCAACATTCGTCTCCCCTTCAGTTTCCCCTGGCTACACAGTTGTCAATCATGTAGATTCAGGGCTGTCAGCATGGTGAAGATGCAAATGAGGTCTGAACTCATTAGAATTACTGAATCCCAAAGTGGAACCATGTAGGGATGTTCACATCGTGTAGGCACTCCCTCAGTTTTTGTTTTTAATGGATGGCAACAGTGAATGATGACATCAAAGGGGTGTGTCAGGTTAGACTTACACATGTGTTTATGTAGGTCTGTGATAGGTGATAATGTATGTAAGCAGTGCACAATTCACAAGTTCTGTTTCATTAAGATGCAACCTCCTCTTTATTTGTTGCAAAATGTGTTGTCTCTGTCTGCTTTAAGTACATTTTTATTATTTGGTCATTGTGCGATATGGGGCTTAGTGCAATCACAGCAAACATAGAAATGAATGGCAGGTTTCCCAGTGCTTGCCTTCTAACTATTCCTTTGGCAGCACATGTATGTGTGGGGCTGGAGTATAGATAATCCTGCGTTCTAGTACAAGGTGTGCAACCTTCCCATCACTTTTTGTGCTCCATGTTTGCATGATATCATGGGAATGGAGGAAAGTAATACCAATTTTGCCTGTGCTTACCTTATTTACATGGAGGTGCATGAAGGTGCGTGGAGGTGCACTAATGAGCAAGCAGCAGGTGTGTTTAATAGACACGAATTACAGCAAAATCAGGTGAATTGCATGCTAATGAACCAATCCAACATGGCGGAGCTATTCAACAAACTATAAAGAATCCATGTAGACTCCATACTGTTTTTTTCCTGCACAGTTCAATACTATTAGAGTAGATACATGGAAAATCTACAGGGGACACAATGTTATGGGCTGCTGCTGCTTTGATCCATCTGTATGTGCTATAGGTTGAAGCCAATGGAGCTGCTTCTGGTGCCAGTAGGCCTAGGCCAAGAAGGAGAAGGGTTTACAGGCCCCAGGTAACTTTTCAGATGCTACATGACTTGGAGATTGTAGAGCACTACAGGTTGGACAGGGGCATACTACAAGAACTCTGTGACCTCTGCCACCCTCAACTCAGAGTCAGAGCCAACTGAGAAGAACACATCCCAGTGGAAACTAAGGTATATGTAGCCCTTAGAATCTTCACTACAGGTACCTTTCAAAGATCAACCTAGGCCATGATCGGTGTGTCACGGTAATCAGCATCCAGGATCCTCCACCAATTCCTGGATGCTATGCTCATACATGCCAGTGAGCACATATGTTTTCTCTGTAGTTCTGGAGAGAGAGCCAGAAATATGCAGCAGTTCTACCATGTAACGCACTACTGTGAAGTACTGAGTGGCATAGATTGCACTCATGTGGACATTAAGGCACCACCTGGTCAGCAGGGTAGAATCTACATTATCCGCAAGGGATACCACTTCATCAACTACCAAGTCATTTGTAATGGCCAGGGAATTATCTTGAATGTGTGTCCTGGCAACCCTAGTAGTTATCATGATTCCCATATTTGGCACACATCACAGCTGTACCAGATGTTTGCTAGTGGGACACTCCACAGGGCCATTTACTGGAGGATGCTGGTTATGCACTGGAACCATGGCTGATGACACCCATCAGAAGTGGAAACACAGCCATGGAAGAACCCCATAATGAGGCACATGCTCAAACCAAAAACATCATAGAGTGTGTGTTTGGGCTGCTGACGTCATGGTTCCAGTGCCTAGATACATACCATGCAATATAATCCACACACATGCAACATAAATCTTCATGGTATGTACTATGCTACACAGTCTGATCCTACAGAAACAGCTGCAGCAGGATCAGCAAGGGGAAAGGACACACATCCCCCCACTAACATCTAGGTCACCTCAACCACAGTCAGAGGAGTACTCAGAGGGGGATCCCCCTCCTATTGTGGCTGGAGGCAGACGTAGGTGTACTCAGTATGCCCTTGTTTTGGCTAAGAGACAATGCATAGCACATTCACTGACCACTTAGATGCCTAATACCTTTTTCCTACTCATATGCATATAGTGAAATTGATGCCAGGCAACTCGCACAATCTTTACCTCCCAATGTATTGGCTGTGTACTGCTTGTATCAGAGTCAGCTCTGAACTAAAACATCAACTGCTGCATTTGAAAGGTAAGTCCTCAACCTGTAGTGTATTCTTTAATAATATTATGGGATATGCTTGTATTTTTTAACTTGATACAGTAATCAAGTAAATAGTGTGGATTTGTACAGAAAGCATCTTAACATGTAACAGCAGAGACTTGTTTTACTTATATGTGTCCATTAGTAACTTATAGGCCTCAGGCATCAAAGATTCACACAGTCATACCTTTCAAAAGTACTGATGATCACTGCATACCCTCAGTTTCACACCATACCTCTGCACTGGTTAACCATTAAGGAGTGCAGTTAGAAAATGTATCTATTTATTTTTATTTTATTTAACATTTGTTTACCAGGAAAGTCCAACTTGGAATAAGACAATTTTCAGCAGCGGCCCAGGGAGAAATGCTCCAGATGCATGTCTTTGTAACATGGGAGGAAACCGGAGCACCTGGAGGAAACCCACACAAATGCAGGGAGGACATGCAGACTGCACACAGAAGGCACCCCAGCCAAGAATCTAACTGGAGAACCTGTTGCTATGAGGCAACAATACAAACCAGTGCACCACTGTGCTATCCGAAGGGCATACACACCATAAGGCAACAACTTGTGCACAACTTTGCTTCATGCCCCAGCCTGACCAACCCACCCCTTAGAGCCAGTCCTTATCCCAAAGTTACGGATCTGGCTTGCTGACATCCCTTACCTACATTGTTCTAACATGCCAGAAGGTGTTCACTTTAGACACCTGCTGCAGATATGGGTACGGCCCAGTGTGAGACTTACATCCTCTCCCCAGGGTTTTCAAGGGCCAGTAAAAGCTCACCTGATGCTGCAGGAACCATGACACTTTCCAGAGCATGGACCCGTCTCTCAGGGTGAACCCATTCCAGGGCTCTCTGCCCTTTACAAAGAAAAGACTACTCTCCCAGGGGCCCTTGCCATTTTCTCCAGGATCGAAATAATGATACACATTGCAGTTTCTGACTTCACAACCCTTCCCAAGATCAAACAACAGACAGGCTGCAGAACAAGGAGCATAACAAGAGCATCATATCCTTGTTTGTGCTATAGCTGTAACTCACCTTTGCTCCTCACAAAAGAACAGCTGATGCTTGTTTGTGCCATAACAGTAACTGACCTTTGTTCCCCCCAAAAGAGCAGTGTACTCTTGTTCATGCCATAGCAGTAACTCAGCTATGCTCCCCCAAAAGAACAGTATATGCTTATTTGTGCCATCCAACCTGGCCTTCCGTTGCTGGCAACTGCATATCCTATTACTCTCAATTAATATCCTCACACATTTTAAGGACAATGATATGGAATGGCTTACACACTGCATGTCTCACACTATTGGTTAGATAAATTCTGAATTATCAAGAAACACAGAAATGTAAGACAGAGCTGTATATTTTCAAACATAATCATAACAGGTTGTGTGATCACTAAGTGCACTATGTCCAAATATAATAAAGATAATTAAATGTACAAATAATAGTTGATGGTTTGATAGCTGTATACATTCTGTTGTAGTTGGCTGTGTGAAGAATGACTTCAGTTGTTTGTTGCGAGGTAGTTTGTATGGCAAAGAGGAATAAGGCATCCATCCTGTTTTCTGAAGCTGCATTGGTATGAGTGTTCAAATTCAAACTGTGTTGAAATATCTAACGTGTACTATCTTTTTCTATTGTGTATGTCATATATTGCTTTTCCTCATTTCACTTGTGTCTTACTTTTTTTCCTGTCTTATTTTTCTTGTTTTTAATTCCACTTTTTGTGCAATGTGCTGTGTAGTGGACATAGTGGAACCAAAGAGCAAACAAAATTTCAGGTTTGGTTGTGCTCATCTGGTTTGCACGAAGCATGGCATTGCAGAAGCAGGGGGAAAAATGGACCACCTAGGATGCAGACAGCCAAAAACTAGAAACTGGTAAAATTCAATTAATGCTCTTGGCCATTGCGAAAACACATCCAGAGTGCAGATGGTACTAGGCTCTAGTACAGAGCGTGCAACCTTTGTTTTACTGCAGTAACATTGCAGTTTATAGCAATGAAGTGCAACATAGACAACTGTTTCCTGAACCTTCTTGTGGCAACATGTGTAAGTGTAGGATTGCCTTACACATGGTTCTGGGTTCAAATACAGCATATTCCATACACTATTACTTTTATTGATTTAGTAATCTATGTATTATCACATTTCTGATCAAATGTATGACTGCATGTATACTGTGCACTATAGTCCTGTAGGGTCTAAATTAAATCATCGAACGCTTAGAAAAGCAAACAATGATTTATTGATCCCATGTAAGGGAAAGCTTACAAACTTGAACACTGTTCCAAAAAAAAAAAAAAAAAAAACACAACATAATATAAAGTGGAGGGCTGTGCTCCCCACACCATTCGACGCGGGGGGGGGCTATGCCCCCCACACATCCCCAACTTAAATATACCAACTCCGAGATAGCACTACAGTGACAAAAATGGCAAAATAATGGATGTGACCAAGCGATTTCTTTCCCAGGGAAAGAATTTGCTTATATGCTGCTTCGGCATTTTGCCTTTTCATCTTTTCAAGTTCGACCAAGACACATTCAAAAGAATGCGTCTTTGGTCATCTAATAGGAATCCATCCTGTAAGTGTCTTCCTGCTATCTGGACTGTCATGGCCTTCATTTTTAGCAACACATACACAACTGCCAGTACATGCAATAACCTTGAAATTGCATTGCTTGCCACTTTTGCACCCTGCTTACAATCATGCAAACGCGGTGCTAATAACCAGCAGGTATATGTTAGCTACTCAATACTAACTGTCAGACATTAGCAATGTAGCTTGCATTTGTGCACTGCTTACCTACATGCAAACAGGTGTATTTCTCATGCTTGTACATTTTGTTAACTATAGCACAAACCTGCTGCTTGCTGTGCTATGGAACTTGCGCAACCCTACACATCCATTTCATGCAGCCCTCCCAACATGTCTCCCACATGGCCTGTTGATATCATCTACTATAAGTTCACTTGCTTGACATTGTCAAAAGCATTTTACATCAGCATGTGGGACACTTATCCTGTCTTTAACAGACACTGCTGATGTTATCAGCTATAAAGTGTTGTGTGACACACTCCAAGTTGGAGATGAGCTGTGGAGCTTGCATAAAGTACTGTGTTCTGTAGTCTGTGTACTTAGGTGGGGGTTCTAGTCTCACTGCAGTTGACTGGGTGTGTATGTGTATGCGCTTTTGTGCTTGACATTACAGAGAGCCTTTTACACCAGCATTTGGGACACTATTATCACCATATTCTCCTCACCAGACACTGTTGATGTTATCAGCTGTAAAGTGTTTGACACACTCTAAGCCAGAGTTGAGCATGGTGCTTAAGCAAGGTACTGTGTTCTGTAGTCTGTCTACTTAGAGAGGTAGTGGTTCTATTCTTGCTACCGTCAACTATGTGCATGCATGTCTGTGAGCTGCTGCTTGACATTACTTAGAGCATTTTACACCAGCATATGGGACACTTATTCTGGCCTCAACAGACTCTGCTGAGGTCATCAGATATATGTTAGTTTTGAATATGCAGAAATCCCACCAGCGTATGGTCAGACAGTGGTCTGGAGGCCAACAGACGTGACCTCATCCTATACCAGACAGATTACAGTGACATGGCTTTTAGCCTATCCAAATACATCATGGCATGGTTTGCAGCCTCTGTGTTATGTTGATGAGAAAGGCCTGTTATCTCTCCAGAGACACTTTCTAGATCTAAACTGACACACCCAGCAGACATAAGGCAGCCTGCAGTGCTGTTGTGATTTCCTCCTTCCAAACAACCATCAATCACAGCTGCAGTCCATTAATAATCTACACCATATAAAAAGGCAACCCTGTAGCTAGGAAAACCTATGTTGAGGAGAGTTCTATATGATTGGAATAGTGAGAGAAATCATTTTCTTCAGGATATCTGTACAGGGAAGTACTGAATCTCAGACAGTATGGTTCCAGTTTGTCACTTACATACTGCATATGCTGGAATATATTTAACAATAATGTGAAGCACATACTTTTACACTGTTGTCTGTAAGCATTACTTAGAAGTGTACTGATGGCATGGCCATGTTTGTCAAGCCATTTCAGAGTTAGACATATGAACTTATGAGGATTGTGATGTAGGACATTGCAATGTGTATGATTACTTGCTAACATGTCTCTTACAGGAAATTTCCAGTCAAACGTATGGTGCACATCACAGGTCACACCATGATATTCAGATCTTAGGATTGAATGACAGCATGGCATTTTCTTTTCCCTTTCGTCAGTTTTCTTCATTTAAATTTCTTTTTTTTGCCACTGTTTGCATGATGTGCCACATAGCACAAACACTGGAACTGGAGAACCCAGATCACCCAGGAAGCAGACAGCCAAAAATAGAAAATGTACTGTGTACTATATTCCTGTGAGTGTATCCTGCTATGTGGACTGGCATGACATTAATGTTTGCCCAAAACACATACATGAATGCCTGTACATCTGATAACCCTGAAATTGCATTGTTTGCCAATGTTGGGCTTTGTTTAACATTATGCGCTGTCGAGCAACATGTTTGCACAATGGTAAGCATCATGCAACATTTTCAAACAGTGTGCTCACTCCCAGTAAGCATGATAACTGCAGTTGCTGGGAAACCATCTTTCTATATTTGTCTTGATGTGTGGTGGACATGGCAGGTGTCCATGTTGAGGAAGTGAGATTTCTTGTTGAAAGATGAGGTGTCCAGGTGTCTAAAGTGTTTGTTGGACTCCTAGTGAAGGAACATGGACCAAGGCTATCACAGAGGGACTATTCTAGCTCAGAGCACAAGTCAGATGCACGGGATAGTCTTGCCCAGGCTATGACCAATGCTACTGGTATCCACCGCACTGGGGAATAATGTACACACCACTGCAATGATCTCTGGAGGAGGAAGAGGGATACTCTCAAACATCGGATTGAGGAATATAGAACTGGGGACATCCCCAAAGACCTGTAAGTATCAATTATAGAGACTACTTGTAAGAGTTAAATGCTGGATATAGTCAGGACTGATAGTCATAATGACATTCTGTTCTGTTTTTTCCACAGCTGTCACAGAGAGAGAACTGAATGTAAGAACTCATGCCGCTAGATTGGCCTGGATGAGAGAAGCATGTGTTATGTGTGCAGCAGAATAGTACTGTTGCATTAAAAGTTAAAGACAGCTTTTATTGGTATTCTATACAGTTGCATCAAACTGAGCATGTGTATCTCAACTGTAAAAGAAAGTATGCATGCATTAATCTGTAGCATAAAGCAACAGTTCCATATTCTAAAATAAAAGTGAGCATGCATCTCTCAACTGAAAAAAGGAAACTATGCATGCATTAGTGTGTAGGCCAAAACAACAGTACAGCATTAGAGAGCAGTCAGAGGTTGTGGGTTCAAAAACCACTCCTCACAACTATACAATACTGTCAAATTTTTATCAGTATTGTAGTGTAACCTCAGGCCTATATACCAGTGGAACAAATGGCCCACTGTAATCTGTAATCAGTATAACTGGAATGTGCATATGTGCAGTATATATACACATATAAAAGGATTGCTTGCTGCAGTCTGTAGTATAGAGTGCATCTGGTATGAGGTGGGTAGTCTTAAAAGTAAAAAGCTATTTGTTAGGAGTTGGTAGTCTTAACAGTAAAGGTAACAGGATAGAGTCAAATAATTGTATCAATGCATTGTATGTCACATATGAAGATACTAATGTTATCCCTTTTTTCTTTCACCCCAGCCCTTATCTTCTCCTTTTTTTCTTTTTCTTTTTTTTTCTTGACAGCATAGCAGGGTAGGCCTGCCCCACAATATCTTTCTGCCCTTGCAGTCACCCTGTCCAAGGGAACATCAGTACCTACCAACAGCTGTGGCTCACCTTCAGGATCACTGCTACAGGGTAGCACCCTCCCTGAAATAGCCACACCACCAGCTCTGGTTTTAGGTGTGGTGTCTGTCTGGGTATCCCCCAGGCTAGCAGACCCTCATGCCTGTCTCCACGCCTATGTGTAACTGCATGCACACAAGGTACTGCATTATCAAAATCATTCCCTGTCACAGTCCGGTAAACACTTTTCACTCCTGGACACCCCATCTTTGAGCATGAAGTCTCACTCCCTTTCCATGCATGCCTGCCATGCCTACCACAGAGCAAGGCCAATGTAGAATGATGTTTTCCCACCAATTGCAGATATTACTCAATTGAGTAGCAGAAGTATTTTAGATACTGAATTGCAACTGGCAGACTTGACTGCTGTTGCATACGCTGCTACTTAACTGATTGTGGTAGCAGGTATTAATGCACTTAATGCAGTCATATGTTCCTTTTCGGGGCAAGATGGTACTGGGTTCGAATATTGCTGTATCTATTATGTTTAACTGCTTTTATGTCAGCGTTACTGTGCATTGGTGTGCGGTGCCCACCATCACACAATAATGCTTTAGAGGATATAAATGGGGAACATAGAACAGTGGTGACATGAGGAGCAAGCAGGGAGAAGAACAATAGGAATCCTTATCTAAACTCTGATAGTTAGGCTTGATTGATGAAATACATGTACTACAAAATTGACTCTGTGGCAGCATGTGTTAGTGCATTGATATAATCATTGTTGTCTGAGTCAGATTGTACTGGGTGATAATACAGATGTATGTAGTACTTTTACAGGTGTCTGTGATACATTGACATACATTTATACACAGGTGTCATTCACCAATGATTAGCAATGGTGCACATCACAATAATGCTTTATAAAAATGAAATGGGGAAGATTGGACAGTGGTAATATGGGGAGCAAGCACGGGGATTACAAAGGGAAATCCTTGCTAAACTGTGACATTTACTACTGATTGTATAAAATACATTTGCTACTTAACTGACTCTGTGGCACCATCTATTAATGCTTTCATCCATTTGTTTTTGGGGCCAGATGGTACTGGGTTTGAATCCAGGTGTATGCATATGCTATTCAGGCAGTTCATGCTAATGTACAACCTATTTATTCTATCAACTTTCTAGGTGTGGAAGTGCAATATTACATATCTGCACATATTTTATTGGCCGTTGACCCCCCCATTATGTATGCCTTTGGTCTTGCAAAAAAGGGGATGATACATATGTTTGTGTTTCATTGTAACACATGTCTATGTGATATTTTATGTCCATATTTCTGTTTATGTAATGCATATCTTTGTATTATGCTGGCCTTTGTGGAGAAATGTTGTGCAGAATCACTGCTATCTATGTAGCCCTGGTGGTCATTGTGGTATTTCGTGCAAATCCACGGACCATTGGTGCTTTGACTTACATGGAATTGCTATCTGCCTTCACTTACAATGTTTTGCCGCAAAAACACTGCTACAAGCCACGAAACCTTGCTTAGATGTGCCACCCGTCATTAATATGCATTGCACGATGCCTCATAATGATCACCCTCGTGGTAGCGGGTGCATGATGCTTACAAGGGGTTTATTGAATACTGGGACCAGTCAAAGAGCATTGAGAAAAAAATCTATACAAAATGCAAGCTAAGATATGTATGAAATATAGTGTAATGATATATATAATACATAAACTCCTATATGCCTGTAAAATATTTGTCTATAAGATGCCACATTAAGAGGCTGAGAAAAGTTCATTAAGTATATTCTGTTTTTCATAATACAGAATGGTAATCTACCTAACCATTGTCATGGTAACAGTTGCAGGTAGATTCAATAAAGGAATGTTCTGTAAGTGCATCTTCGAAGCTTTTAATGGTTTCTAGATTTCTGATGCCTGTAGGTAGGTGACTCCAGGTAGCAGGTCCTAGTCTGGAGATGGCTGTCTCACTTACAGCAGTGTTAAATTTAGAGTGTACTAGAGATAAAGTGTTGCCCTGTTCACATCTGACTTCATAAGGGTTGTCTTGTTAAAGGTAGTTTAATTCTTAAAGAGGCAGTATCTATATTTTAATACATTGAAAATTAGAGTACTTAGGAAAATGTGGCCCCAAGAGGTAATGAAAGCCATTTGGATTTTTTTTAGCAAATTACAGTGGTGCATCTGGGGGCCTACTAACAGAATGAATTTGTAGATTTTATTCTCAGCAGTCTACAGTCTGTTAGTATTGTATGGTGAATGCATAATGAGAAAAGGAATACTGAATTCATGTTTGGATATTTAAATATTTTTAGCAGTGGTCCAGAGAGCAGTAGGTGAAAGGAGGTGATTGACCTTGTAAGATCATTTTAATTGAGCAAAGACTTCATTAGTTATGAAATATGTTTGCTCAAAGCTGTTCAAAGCTGCAGTGAGATAGGCCTTCTACTATTGCTCTGCTGTAATACTGGAAAAAAATAAGTGCTTATTTTCAACTGTTTTCTGCACTTTTGTTTTACTGCATATCTTTTAATCTGTGCAACAGTTTTTAGTCTCCTTTTTGTTGTCTGTTCTTTTTACTTGTTGCTGTACTTGAAAAACACTAGCATAGATCTGAATATCTGTTACTGTTTGTGGCCTTTGGAGCCTGCTGTGAAATCTTTTGTCTAGAGAGGTCTAGCTGTTTCTTTGTGCGAGAGAGAATTCAGTCAGGTTTGATTTAGCTAAAAGCATTCCTGCAACGCTGTGTTCTTTTGATTGGATAATTTGGCTGGTTTCTGTTTCTCTGCCTTAAATAGGCAGTGTTTTAAACCAGTTTGTACTTGTTTGCTCAAAGCTGTTCAAAGCTGCAGTGAGATAGGCCTTCTGCCATTGCTCTACCGTGGTATTAGAAAAAGATTAGTGCTTATTTTCAACTTTCTGCACTTCTGTTTTACTACACATCTATCTAATGTGTGCAACTGTTTTTTTAGATCCCACCCACCTGCCAAGCTACTGTTGTTGTCTTAAAGCTTGGTGGCTTTGAGTTGTCCGCCTGTAGTATAAAGTTGATACTGGACACTCCTCCCAGTCACAATACATCAACTCATTCTACTGTTTATAGCGAGAACTTTGTAAAGGCCCACCCCTTTAGCTTCTCAACCTTGAATTATCTTATTGTCTTCTGTCTCCTCATTTTCTACTTAAAAAAAAAATTGTACCTCTTCCTAGTTCATTTTGTTGCTTGTGCTTAGGAGTTCAACTGCATTTAGTTTACCATATTTATTACTGCTTGTTGATAGCTTTCTACTGAATTGCTGCTTTATTTCTGATGTCTTTTACTGTTGTGATTGTGAACTACTGTTTTAAAGCAATCTACTGATTAACTGTATTTCATTGCTGTCTACTGCAATTCATTACTGTTTAACTGCATTTTACTGCATTTCATTACTCTTTAACTGTATTTTTTCATACTGTGAGTTCGGTGCTTTTGACTATAAGTGACTAATCTGTGCTTCATTGTGAGTTTTTGTACTGTATGAGTAGCATAGTCAAGATACAGGTCTGCTGCATCCAGAGCTTCAGCTGCACACATTTTTTAACTCTTTTAGAGGTATTCCAGCTACAAATTTTCCCTTAGAAGCACTTGCGTTATCACGCTGTAGTACTACTCTTAGACCTTCCTCCCTTTACCCTCTTAGTTCTTTCTGGCCTCTTTCCCTCAGTTTATGACAAATATGGATGGACAATTGCCTAAATTTTCTCCTGCCAGTCTGGTTGATATTGGCATCCTGAGACAGTGCAGCAACTGTCTCATGTACATGGACAACCCTCTAATACTACCACCTAGGAACACAATTTGTGAGAGATACAATTACATCAACCACCTAGTGTCATTGCCCCCCCCCACAACCAGTATATCTGGCACTGAGAAGGTTGGCAACATGAACACCACACCTCAAACACCAGCCACACCTACACAACACACCCCCACATATGCGGAGGTCCTCAACAAAAGCATACCGAAACAAAAGAGACCTCTGAGGCATAAAAGCATGCGAACTCCACTGCCCACCACACCACACACCACACATAGTTCACACACCTGTCACAGCCACTAAGGCCTAAACATAAACCCAACATATTAGTCATAGGCGACTCTATTGTGAGACACAGAGATGTGCCCCTCAGCAGGCTGGATAAGGAGAAAGCCATGGTTAGTTGTTTGTCGGGTGCCAGAATCTGCCATCTCACCAATGCACTCAAGCCTCTCAACAGGTACTGTTATGACTGTTATAGTCCATGTTGGAGTGAATGACTTAAGATGTACCTCCCTCATCTATATGAAGAGAGACATGATCGAGCTTGCTAAATATGTGTCCCAGGCAGTTATGTTTCTAGCCTTAAGCAGCATTCTGCTGTCACCCAGAATGATGCCTCAATACAAACAGAAAATGATTGACTTTAACAATTAGCTTAGTTTCTTGTGTCATTCCAAGGGGATCCAGTACCTGACAGCCTGGGATGACATGATTGACAAACCATGATGCTTTGCCAGAGATGGCCTGCATCTGTCTCCCTTGGGCTTCAGGCTGCTGGCAAAGGCTCATGCCTCCGCATAGTGCCTTTTTGAGGCAATGCCATGAGGTCAAAACTACTAATATGAAAATTTCATCAAAACGTAAATTAAAGGTCGTGCTGCTAAACACCAGGAGTCTAAACATGAAACTGCACTCATTACAAACATTCTTAACCCTGGAAGAAGCTGACAACTGTGCAGTCACAGAAACTTGGTTCAAAGCTGCGGAGAGCACCCCAGCCATACTAGGTTACTCATTCTATCATTCATTCAGACCCCAAACTGTGGGCAGAAAAACAAAAGGAGGTTGAGATGCAATATATATAAAAGACATACACACCTCTAGGCTGGTCAAACAGTATGATGCACAGGAAACACTTCAGGTACAGTTAACAAAGACAAGACACCTATTCAAATCATAGCTAGCTATAGGCCTCCGACTTTGACTCAAGATGTCCACTCCACCTATCTGGACCTCTTCGAATCTATCAGGATTCAATCCTTTACCCTGATCCTGGGCTACTTTAACTATCCAAGCATATATTGGAAGAAATACTCATGCCAAAACACAAATGCCCAGAGTTTCCTTGATTTCACCAATGCAAATGCCTTGCACCAGTTGATTGACACCCCCAGAAGAGGTGAAAATATCTTGGACTTGGTATTAACCAACATGAGTAACCACTGCAGCATCCCCACAGTGTCATCATCCCTGGTAAGATCTGACCACAAAGCAGTCACTTTTGAAGTCACTATCTCCCGCACCCCCCCAACTAGGGTCAAACAAAAAAAGCTTCTCCAAAGCTAATTACAATCTCCAGAGGGAAAGTCTGAACAGCTTCACAGCCCCTCTCCCTCCATAGGAACTGGCACATATGTCCAAATCTACACATGAACATTTATATGGCTGCATGGAATCAGGAATACCAGACAGGATGAAATCCTCCTCCGCAAGGAAGAGTAAACCTGTCTGGTGGACATATACAATAAATAAACTCTATAATAAAAGGAAAAAAAAATGCTGTCCAGGACCAAGAAGGTGCAGGTGCTTAATTGGAAGCAATCTTTCCTTAGCCTGAGCAAGCAAATAAGAGTACTAGTGAAATCCTCCAAAGCAACCTTCGAGTCCAAACTGGCCACATCTACTAAAGGCAATCATAAGGCCTGATTCACATATGTCTTCAATCTGAAATGAAGCACCCAGATCTGCTCAAAAGTGGTGGTCAAGGACATCACATACACAAACACTGTAGATATAGCCAATCTGCTGGCAGACAGATTCAGTGAAAACTTCACCCATCTGTCCCCCCATCAGTAAAACAGGACATCCCCAGTACCTGCCCCCTCCCCTTATCTCTAGGGAGCAAGTCATCACTGCCCTCTCAATGGCAAAAAATACAACCTCCATGGACCAGATAACATACCAGGCTGCATCCTACATAAACTCAGGCAGGAACTTGCAGCACCATTAGGCACCCTATTCAACCATAGCCTGAGTATCGCCTTTGTCCCAGCCGAGTGGTGGGCAGCCACTGTCATCCTTTGCACAAAGGGGAAGCGTCCACCAATCCAAGAAATTATAGACCCATCAGCTTAACTAGCCTGATCTGCAAAGCCATGGAGCAGATTATCATGGACCTCATTAATAAGGGCACTGGCAACTTCCAGACACTTGATCCCACAAAGTTTGGTTTTGTCAAGGGGTAGGTCATGCCTGTTAAATTTGGTTGACTTCTTTGAGACAGTCACCAAGGCCGTAGACGAGGGGAAGATGGTGCACACCGTCTACCTTGACCTGGCCAAAGACTTTGATACTATTCCCCACTCAGGTATAATAGATAAACTCTCTCAACTAGGCATCAGTCCATATGTTACCAGATGGGTAGCAAACTGGCTCACTGATAGAACCCACCTAGTCAAAATAGGGGAAGCCACCTCAAGTAGTCGCAAGTGGTGTACCCCAGGGATTGGTCTTGGGCCCTCTGCTGTTTGGGATATACTTCTCTGAGGTGCAGGAAAAATCTAGTGGGCTATGGCTGATCAAGTTTGCAGATGACTGCAAGCTGGTTGCTGTCATCAATTCCCCTAGTGATGTGGACATCCTCCAAGAGGGTCCCACCCAAACAAAAGACTGGTGCCAGAAACATGGCCTCAAACTGAATGCCCAAAAATGCATCATCATCCCTTTTAGGGAGAGTGACATCCCCACAAATTATCACATTGATAATGAGGTCCTAAGCATGCAATCAGTCGTGAGGGACTTAGGCACTCAGGTTGATAGCAAACTGATTTTTGACCACCATATTGCCACCATTGTACAGAAAGCTTTCTACATGGCCCACCTCATTAGTAAGGGTATCTCATCCGGGGACAAGGTGGTCATAACATCCCTGTATTCTTCCCTTATAAGACCCATTATTGAGTACAATGTCCCTTTCAGCATGTACCTCACAAAGCACATGTAGCAGCTGGAGAGACCACAGAGTTTCCTCACCTGGAAAATCCAGGGCTTCAAACATCTACCCTACACAGATAGGCTAAAAGCCCTGTCCATCTGCTCAGTCCCCTACAGACTCCTCAGAGATGACCTCTGTCTGGCATACAAAGCAATCTCAGACCCTGCCCTGATGTGACTGCTGCATATCCAGAAGTCAAGCTCCACTCGAGTAATACGCACGCACAACCTCAACCTGGTCTGTGACATCAATAGGACTTGTTGGAAGGACAGATTTGTATCCCAGAGACTCCCCCTTTTGTGGAATAGATTCCCTCTCCATGTAAAGCAGAGTACCTCATTAACTCTTTTTAAGCGCAACCTGGATAACTGGAATGGGAACCGAAAATACACCCCTGGGATTCCACCTGTGTCCCTGCTGGACTGTGGCATAGGGTGCTGACTTGTTGGAACATGGGCTAAATTCTTGGCTAGGCTTGTAAGGGCCTCATGGCCAATAGCCTAGTAAGTTCCTATGATCCTGTGATCCAATGTACTTGTGGCAAAGGAAAGGGAAGGGAAGAGTTAAGTATTTGGCCTAGGTCTAGGTACCTCTGTTATGTGACATTAGGTGTTATGTTCCCATTATGATCTGTTAAGAGAATAGGAGGAATAGTGGGTAATTTCCTGGCTGAGGCAAAGAACATGACAATGGTTTTCTTGTGGTTAATTAGTAGTTTGTTAGTAGTGGACCAGGTGCATAACTGAGTAAAATTGTCCAGTAACTGGTTTGCAGGTCAGAGTGAGTAGTACTGCATTTTAATGACATCATATAATCTGCATTCATTACTCATTGAAGATTTGGTAATTCCAGGGGAAAATCATAAGCAAAGATAGAGATGAGAAGAGGACCTAGCACAGATACTTGTGGTACACCTGTGTTAAGTTTACCAGCAGTAAAGGATGAGACATCTCTATAGACATGGAAGGTTCTATGTCTTCGATAGCTGAGCAGTCAGCAAATAGTGTTATTTGCAAAGTGGAATCTTTTGAGTTTGTTGAGAAGAAAGTTATGGTTGACCATTTCAAAATCCCTTGTTACATCAACAAAGAGACCTATAGTCATAAGGTCCTCATTCAGATTGCAATAAATGGTATCAGTGGAGATTACTAGGGCATTAAAGGTACTGAAGGCATTGTGAGAGCCATGCTGTACAAAACATAACAAGCCATAGTTGTCAATGTATTTAAATAGTTGCTTTTATAAAAGTTTTTCAGATATTTTGGAAATAGGGCACAGGATAAATATAGGTCTGTAACATACCTCTCAGTCTATCAGTGCAACAGATCTGGGCAAATCCTAAAACAATGGGGGGGAGACAAAGTCCTAAAAATAGTGACAGATTTTCAGTATTGCTCTTATAAATTTAGAATGTTGCTAGAATAACAGGATTTGTGTTAACATACATTTTCTGAAAAATATGAAGCCTAAATCCCAAATTTATGCCATCATTTAGTTAATTCAGTCCTCAATGATTTGCCAGAAAACCACAAATTTTATGAGGAACAGACCAAAAGTATAAGGCAAAAATCTAGACATTCTGCAAAAATCTGGACAGTTGAGATGTATGGCCTGTAATTCTTCAGCCCATTAGAAGTAATTTTAGGTAGAGGGATTAGCGTCTATATCATAATATCGACAGCTTAGGTTGCCGAATCCTAAAACATCGACACCAAAATGTCGAAAGGTAACAATAGCAAATGGCCACATCATCCAATTCTTTCCTCGAGAAAGAATTCGGGTGGCTGTCTGTAAACAAAATAAACAAACACACCCAAACGTAGTGGAGGCCTTCACCCCCCACACTCCCATATTTGGAGGGCTGCTCACCCCAACTAAATATACCAATTCCGAGATTGCTCTACATTGGGGAAAGGGCAATTCACTGATAAGGGCCATATAAATTCTTTCCTGTGGAAAGAATTCAATGATGTGGCCATTCGCTCTTGTAAGCTTTTCACGCTTAGGTGTCGATGATTAAGCATTCGACAACAGAAGCTGTCGACAATTCAACAGGAAGTCGAGGGATTATAACTAATTGCTTAATGCCCTGCCACATAAACAGTGGCCAAAAATAAAGTAAATATCTGATCAAGGAACAGCTTTAAAATCTGTTAAGACACAAGTGTGCCACCATTTTCCCCTTGACAGAGTGACTTATATTACAACTCTCAAAGCTGTCAAACATTTCTGACACTGCTCTGGGATGGATATCATGATGCTGTGAAAGACTAGATAAAACAAGCTTGAAAGATGCATAGCAAGTACAACTTTTTGCTGGTTTCTGAATGTGATCACTGCACTCGATGTGCAACATAGCAAATAATGAGACATGGATACAAAGAAACTCACCATGATGGCAAAACTCAAGATTTCAGTCTTAGCATTCATGTTGAGAACACATAACACCATGTCTATTTATTGACTGATTGATTGATTGATATTTGATTACACTTGGTTGAATCAAATGTCAGTAAATGAATAAATAACCTGGAAAGTCGGACTGGGTAGAAGCCCATTTTCAGGGGAGGCCCAAGAAGAAAAGCTCCAAACTGTTACAAAGCATTTTAAGAACAATAATTGTACAATCTTCAAAAATAAAACAATTTAGACAATTATAACAAATTAGTGATAATATAAAAGCATTGGGCTACAATCCATGCAAGTTTTATAACAATTATTTAATATTTATAGAAATTTTTGACAGGTTTTAGAGAAATTAAAGGTAAGTTAGTCTAATACAAACATGAATTGCAATATGAAATGAGGGAAAACAGCTTTATGATATATTTAGAGGGTTATGATTGAAGACACAAGCATAATTCTTTATAGTGTCTGGAGCTTTATATTCTGCACATACTACCATTTATAAAGAGAAAAAAAAGTGAAGGATTATGAAGTATTTTAGCAGCTTTGAATGTCAGTAAATTACTTAGTGCTGTCAAAAAGAAACAGTACACTGCTCAGCTCCTTTGCATAAGACTTCTGGACATCCAAAAATAATAAGGTGAGGTGGGGACAAAGGATCAAAATCAGGTACAGTTTTTAAATATTACTGTTATTCACATAAGAGGTTAATAGAATGGGTCTATGTTATAATATCAACATCTTAAAGTGTCAAGTCTCACTTGTTTGACACGAAAATGTCAAACTCCAAGGTTCCCAAATGGTCAATTCACAATCGGTTGGCCGATCTGTTACACCTGCCCTTTCCCTGACTGTAGTGCGGTCTCGGAGTTATAATATTTAGTTGGGGGGGGTTGGGGGGCACATAATAGCATTTGATGGGGTCCTTTACAATTGTTAAGCTTCCCCAAGTGCTGTTATCATTGAGTCTTACACTGCAGAAGCTGTTAACACATTTTTCTTTTTCTGGATAGTCGAGCATAATCTCAGTTCTTTGTGTACTATAAGGTTATTTTTCACACAAGGTTCTATGCTTGCTCCTCTGCAATTCTCCAGCTTTATAAATAAACATCCCTATGACCTACCTCATCTCTCTCTCTCTCTCTCCCACTCTGCATGGATGATATGGGACTATTTTTCAAAATCAGCTCAGTAACCAACATGCACAAAGACTTGTAATCAGATTTCCTAGCCCTAATCTACTAGATCTCCATCAAAAACCTCCTTCTTTGTTCCAGCAAAACCAAAACTATGGGTTTTGGCACCCCACAAACACCTAAAAAAACAAAACTCTTTAAATATATATGACCACAACACCGTCCCCACAATAAACACTACCTGTTTTAAATTATTTATTTATCATTTAGTGTGACACCTCCCTCAACTTCTCCCTTCACCTTGACTACACAAGGAAAATGGTTAATGCCTTCCTATTTTGGGCCAATAAAAATCTCATCTCTCTTACTAAGATCTCCAGAACAGCCATAGATAAATGCATTCTCTCATCTCAAATACTGTAGTCTCCTCATAAGCTAGCATCAAATGCAAACTCTGTACACATTCAAACAGTAACCAATAAAATTTAAATATTTATTAGCAGTTCACTAAAAACGACCACCAGTGTAAAACACTGAATAAAGTAAAATGTCTCCCTGTTATGCAAGGGGTTCATCTTTTTCTAGGATTCCAAATATTCAAATTCCTGTTTCAGCAAGACCTTCTCTTCCCTAGTGGCTAAGTGCTTTAGATAGCCTTCCACTAACAACCTCAGAAGCCACAACTACTCCATCACCATGCTGCAGTCTCCCAAAAAAATATAATGTCCACTGCTTCAATATACTAAATTCAAAACTCTGGAAAATTATTACCCACAAAGAAAAGTATTCCCCACAAATAAAATATATATCATCCCACGCTAAATTTAGCACTCAGCTAAAGGCCTATCTCCTCTCATCAACCTCTTATCCAACCATATCACTGAGCATGAACATCATCACTCTCCTCTCTTGCTCTTACAATTAATACTCTTACTGTCCCTCATAAGGCATGTTCTGTTGCACCAGTCTGAATTTCTCACTCACATAACCTTTTTTAAACATAATTTCTCCTACCCACTACTCACAAAATTTGGCTAACATCCATCAGTCTAGTCAGCTATCCCATCATTCCCACACAGCACACAGCTGAAATTGTCTTACAGACACCTCACTATCTTAATAAGACTTGTCTTGATTTAATATAAGTAATGTATACTTTTTTATTCATTATTGTTAGCTGATAATGGTATTTGTGGATGTGTATTTTTATTATACTATTGCTATCTCAGTAAATGTATTTCTGACTTTCTTTTTATTCCTGGGCCAAGACTGAAAGATTGTTGTGACCAGTGTTCTACCCTGGGTAAACAAATTTTAAATAAATAAAGTAAGTAAATCAAGTAATTAGAAATGGAAAGAAAGTACAGTAAAAAGTGTAAGGATTCCTTTAAGGTACAACTCAGTTTAGAACTTCTCGAGAAAGATACAAGTACATAGAAAGTACTCAAATGAAGAAACAGTGAATTGTTTCCAAACCACATGAAGTTAGCTGTTATTTTTTAAATTTGAGGAAATGAATTACATAAAAATCTTTTGAGATATGACAATGAATGATTCACCTTTATTAAATGTTTTATATTTCAGAGATTGTTTCTTTTTTGCATTTCATAACTCTTTTGATTTCCTTACAGAGTATTCATGTATTGCTTAGAAGGATGCTTTGTTTGCTTCTAAGAAACACTGCTTCATGCATTTTAATGTTCTTCTATTTTGAAGTCTTCATGTTGATCAAAGAATCGTACTACTAAATGATATAAGGCCTTTGCTAGTCATACCAGCTATGTCACAAAGTTTAAAAAGACATAACTTCATTTTTTGTCCTTGAGTTACAGTAACTTTTTATGTGCTAGAGAAAGAAGAAAATATGTGTTTTATAGACAGAGAAGCAGTTTGGTAAAATTAAAAAAAAATAGCATGTGTAGAAAGTACTTCATTGTTTGATATCCCCTAACCATATCAGTAAGTTCTTCATAAAGGGATTGTCTTTGAATGCTGAAGCTTTGTTATAGATCTTAGGAGAGAATTTTAGTTTTTGGAGTTTCAACTGAAATGTTTTAGAAAATTAAGATAAAATGTGCATAAGGCATTCCCTCTTTTCAAATTTTAAGGATATGTTTGTGGTTGGAATGTATATAAGTGAGTGATCATCTGTATATATTTCTGTTATAGTAGAGCAGTCATGTAGCAGTGTTTGGTGGAGGTCAATTAAATTATCAAGTAAAATACCATTCAAATGAGTACATAAATTTTAGGGTCACCTATCAGAATAATATTTTTCTTAGCAGTTAAATGACTGATAGTATTCATAAGTCTAATAGGAAACTTAGAAGAGACAGAAGAGGTAAATACAGTTTTGAACCATCTTGAAACACTGAAAAAAAGCAAAATGGCTCCCTGTTGTGCAAAGGGTTGACCTTCTGCTAGGATTCCATCTGAAGTGTCAGATAATGGGTTCAGGGTTAGATAGTTCCAAATGAGTCTATGAAGGTGCATTTGGTGTAAGAGAGATAGAAAAGACTCTATTCCCAACAGCATAACACCACCTCCACTGTTTTTCCCCTTATGATCTCACCTAACAGCAGTTTATCTTTCTGACAAGAACTCATTGGGGATAGAGTCTAGTTTTAACCAAGTCTCTCAGATCTGTTTGGATTATGCCTAGCGATCGAGGATTAAGTTTCAGTGATTTTTGTTACCTGGACCCAGGTTACAAAGATCAATAGAAATAATGATTTGGAATTAGTCACAGCAGTTGGAGATGAAATTTGTCATTGTAGAGCTTGGCAAAGGATATTTCCATACTGAAGAATGAAGCAGTAATGCAGCAAGACAGTAGTGAAACCAGCATTTGGTGTCTAAGCAAGATAGTGTTGCATCCTAGCTAGGGTATATAGGGCAGGAGATGGGATACCATAACTGTTTTAAAAGGAGGGTATTCAGTCTAATTAAAAGCTGCAAGCATATGCAAGTGGAATAACTTGTAATAGTTGATTAGGGATTTGTGGGAGTTTAGAATGATACTGGTTCTGTACTTGGGTCATAGCTGAAAAGAGTCTGTGGACCAGGCAACCCATCTAATTAACCAATTTTAACATTAATAAAATGATTAAATAAGTAAATAAAGGCAAAACTGCATCCCAAATGCTATTATTTTATTATCTGGTTATAATAATAATGTTCTTCATGTTAGCTTCCGTTCCAAAATAAATTTACTATTGTGGAGAAATGCTGAGCTATAGTTGTGGATGTTGCATGGTACTGGCTTTTTTAAAATACATGCTTCCAGTGATGTATGAAAATGAAGTTATGTGCAAGCATTCAGCAGTATTGTTATCCCCATATCCAAGTCCATAGGCATAAGGTGTATAGCAATGCAATTATAACGCAGAAGTAAGAATTTGTGGAGCATACGCAATGTTTTCAGTTATACCACAAAACAAAGACTAAAAATGGTACAGTGCACGTAAATGAGATATAGGCCTAGAAGCTGTTAACAAGTACAGTCAGGTGCAAACAGCAAGACATTGTCAGGAGCTCCTTTTGCTCAGTTGTCTGATTTGGATGTGATGTACAGGCAACAAAAGGATGCAGAGCTGGTGCTACCTGCATGTGGCCTTTGTGTTCCACACATGAGTTCACGGAGCCAGTAGGATACCCTATTCCACTAGAAAAAAGTGTGCATATTGCTGGGAGATGCAGCTGGAGTACCTCAGAGTTCTCTGTCCACTGAATTATGGACACACAACCTGGAAGCTACAAAAATTTTGTAAAACACAGGTGAGTCCACTACAGCCATGTAGCTGTTCCATGATACAGAACACCTCCATCAGATTCTTCATGCATATGATTGCAGTCATATACCCATGAAGTCATCTCACTGTTTATGGTCAAATGTTATAAATCAGAAGGTTTACAATTTACTGAGTTGCCAGTTTAGGCAAGTAGTAGATGGAAAGATTTTTCAGGTCCAGCAGCTTTCTCTGACAGTGCACAATATATTCATATGGGGAATTTGTACCATGAGGCATACATCTCTTACAGAACAGATACTTGATTACCATTTTATTGTTGAGTATTTATCCAAAAGGGATTAATCTAATACACTTTTTAAAAATGTATTCTTATTAAAATTGTTGCTCATAAGCATCTTTGAGTATTCCTGGTGACACTGACTATTAATTAGAGCCATGGCTAATGGCACAGAAATGCAATCCTCATTCATCTACAGGGGAGGCATATAATGAAGCACATAGGATAAGCTGAGTATGTGTCTGGAAACATATGGGGTACTCTGCAAAATTTACGAAAACATCTTAGGTGGTCACTGTCTGTGCCATCCTGCAAAATATGATAGCATTAAGCATAGTAGCCTCTTAGTCTAGGGAGCAGGAGATCTGCTGTGTAAGCTTTTAAAACTCCAGCTAAATATTCAGAAAACAAACATCTGACATCATGTTTACAGGTCCCAGTATGCATAAAAGACTAGTTCTGGCAAGCACGCACAGTAAAAAGTGTAGAATGTGGCATGGGACACAGATACAGCCACATAGTATGATGTGAACAGCCGTGGCTTGTGGATAATGATGATTACAATGTTGATGCCCCGTATGAATTTCTACCTCTAACATGACACTGAACCAATGGCAGAGTTGTCATTTTCACAAACAGGGGTCTGTGATCAGATACATGTGGCTAGATTTAGCCTCGGAGTGTGCAGTGGGATTTAAGTTGTGTGATCTAGCATCAGAGCCTATGGATGGCTGTATTGCAGAGTCCATGACTATGGGCTGACTCAGTATTCCTTGTTCAGAAACACATGTAGGCCAAGCTGTGTGTTCCTGAGCAAGAAATATGTCCCTCTAGTCCATGTCTGATATGGAGATTGTGTGCATGAGACAAGCCGTAAATCATCCATGCTAATATTGTAAGCTTGTTCTGTGAAATAATGTGGCTTATGTGTTATCAGTACATATAGTCATACAATCCAACATTCTGTCCATCTCCTTCATATGCTCAGCATGGCATATCTCAGTCCTGTTGTATAGAAACTGAAGTATGTGGTACACCATGTAAGGCGTCTGTTAGTAGTGCTGCATAAGATCCTATGATATATCTGCACAATTACTTACTGGACTCCACCATCACATAAACTGCCAATGGTAACTCCCATATCCCTTCCAATCTGTGGCTGCCATGTGTAGCAGTGGCTACTACTGCTTGTGTCAAAGCCACAGGATTGGGTTTGTACAGATACAGTGGCATTGTGGCTGCTTTCCATAGCTTTGTCTCCATTGGAGACAATGGAAACAGACTCAGGCTATATCTCTGTGTGACACAATCCAGCAGTGCTTATCTACAACAAATGTGTCAAGAGCAACAGAGGAGGGTAAGATGTGCTTGCCAGCACTGACTAATACTCGGGGTAGAAACTGCATCATTCTGGCATTGCCCCCAACAGCACACATGCTACTGTGGCACTGTCTGTGGAGACACTGCTGTGGTTAGCAATATTGGCAAATGGTGTGGTGGATAGCTATTATCTAGCTGAAATAAATGCTAAAATTAAAAGTTTATTACATGTATATGGTTTGATTTTATTATTTATGTCATTTACCTTATATAAGATTGCAAATGGACATTTACCACTTAATGAAAAATGTATTTTCTGCTGTTGGTACAAGGACCAAGACTCTTTCGCCTAGTTTGAACTCTCCTTTTAACATTCCCATCATATACACTCTTTTCTGAATGTCATTAGCTTTTAACACTGTGAGTCATGTGATGTAATATAGTGCCATATAACTCACAGAAATTGTGTTATCCCTTCTGGCTAGACGTATTTAGCAATACCAAGGAGATCTTTTGGATGCCTACCTTGAAGTACTTCAAAAGTTATAAATCCTGTGAAGTTTTTGACACCTTTTTTACTGCAAATAAAAGGTAAGATAACAGCTAAACCCAGTTACTATCTGCTTCACTTACATTCCTTAACATGAATTTGAGTGTTTTAATGAACTTGTCTACTAAACTATTAAAATGTAGATAGTAAACTGATGTTTTTGTCTGTATAAACTGAAAAAATTGGCACAATTGCTGCATGACTCTTGATATTAAGGATTTGCCAGGATATGTAAGCATCTCATCTGGAATACCCACTCCAGAGAATAATAGCACCAATTCTCTGGCAAAAGATACAGCAGCAGTATCATGTAGTGGTGCAACTTCTGGAAATTTTGTGGCATAGTCCACTGTGACCAAGATACAAGGATAGCCATTGCTAGTTCTTACCAATGGACCAAAAATGAAATGTCCATACCAATATGTTCAAAAGGCATATTTATAATAGATATTTGAATCAATGGATTTGTGAATGCTGGTTGTGAAACTCTTTTCTGACAAACTAGACAGTATGAACATTTTTTTTTCTATTTGTAGTACAAATTCTTAGTCAGTTTTGATGTTAATATAGCTTCCTATGTCTCCTAAATTTACATCATTCTCTTCACTATTGTGCCTTGAAGTGGAAGAGTTAGCTTCTTCTCCAACATACAGTTTTATAATAATAAAAATGTAAATATTGGCTGTTTAAATGCGCTCCTTTAGATGTAAAGTATTTGAATAAAAATAATGAGGAGAGCGTGAGGCAGATGTTTGATTTTAACGTATTACAACTATTTCACAGTTCAAGATGTTATCTGTACGCCAAAGGCAAAGAGTTTTTAAACGTTACCAGTTTAACTAAAAGTTTTCAAGCGTTACCGACTTAACCAAGTTGTTTAATCAACCAAGTCTTCCAAGCAGATAATTTTTAAGCGTTACCAGCTTAACTGAAATTTTTAAGCATTACCAGCTTAACAGAGTCGTATAATCGACCAAGTCTTCCAAGCAAGTATTCCAAACAATGCGACGTTAACAGCGTTCCACTTCTCGGCCAATAAATCCCTTATATGAATACTGCAACGTTCGTTTCACCTCGTTTCTCCAACAAAAAAGCGGATCGACCAAAATAGTAGTCTAAAAGCCTTATGTTTATTTAAAATACAACAGATTGGCAAGCGTTTTCACCCGTAGGCTTCATCAGGCCACGTATAACAGATATACATTTCAAGTTAATTTATAGTTTAATTCATATCAACGTCATTTCCTTTAATTAATTCATCACTTCACCCACATTACTAGGCTTACGCGTTTTTATGTATATTATTAAAAAATCAATATGCAGAGAAGTTGCAATAAAAGCATCATCATTCTAAATACTTAATGAAAGTTTACAAAAAACATACTCTAGGTTAAAATGGCAACATATATACATAAAATAAATCAACAATTTCACTTATATACATTTTAGTGCTTTTCACGCACTTTTATATAAACTAAATCAGTATATGAAAGCTGTATTATTATATGCATTATAAAATAGTGTATTTAAATTAAAACTTAATATAAATATATAACATGTATGTATCAAACCTGGAAATAAATATTATAAGTTAATATAAATATTAATATAAATAAATAAATGATTTGGTGGGCTCTGACTGGAAAAAATTCCAAATTAAAAGTGCACATATAATATAAATGATGATGTGCACTCAGGCTAGATGGTAGGCCATATTAAAAGTAGACATATGTTAAATACTCGAATAATAAAGTGTCACAGTATTATTTTAAAAATAAAATGAATTAATAGATAAATAAATAATTTTTGCAGTACTCACATAAAAAATTTTATAAAAAATATTATTAGATAATTATGTAAAGAGCATTTCTTTCTACAAGCTTAAAATTCATATCAAATATTTAAGGCTCAGTGATGTACCTATGGTCATGTCACTAAAATTCATTACATAATATGTACCTAACGACCTATCATTGTACTGTCTACTATTCCATAAATATTTATCTAATGTATTTATGTATATATATATGGTAATCAATACACTTTACATGTATATAATGCATTTCAACAACCTTCTATATAACGTTTATCAAAAAATATGTAGTGTAAAATCTATTGTATTCCCTAGTTTCATATCATATCAAATGTCTAATAGGCAAACACATATCAATTTATTTAACTTTTATTCTTCTATTTTTCAAAATGGGCTTGATAGGAACCCTATCATTAAGTCCAGGCTCACGATCCGCCCTAAGTTTAATTATCCACTTACTTTCATTACATTCAGTGGTATTACGTATAGTACCTCTACGTATAGTGGGTTTATTGACATACACAACTTTGAACTTGAATTTATGTTCGATAGAGGTAGACGCTACATGTTTAGATAGTGCATTTTTCTCTGAGTTTATCCTGATGTTATAGAGATGCTCCCTTACTCTATCTCTAAGCCGTCTATCTGTCTTGCCCACATAGAAAGCTGGGCATAACTGACACGTGGCTAAATATACCACGTGTGTAGTTTCACAGTCTGGCTCACAATAAAATTTAAATAATTCTTGAGTTACTGGGTGTATAAACGTTGCTGATTCATCTATAGTGTCACAAAATTTACATTTTCCACATGGTCTAGTATTAACTGACTCTATCTTGCTATTGTTCTTATAATTAACTCTATTTGGGCCACATAACATTCTATATAGATTCAACTTATTTTTGTAAATGAATTGGGCTCCTTTCCTACCACTTCTGAGATGGCAGTGTCCACCTGTAGGAGTTCCCAATACTTACTATATGCGTCCCTAATTTCATCTACATCTTGTGTATAGTATATGCCTACTTTATATGCCTACTTTCATGTTTCCGGGGTTACCACTATTTCTTTCTACACCATTTGCCACTATTTGGCTCTGATCAGCAAAAAATGGATATGCTCTCCCTTTTCTTAACACCTCAAGGTCAACAAGGGCTTCATTTATTTCATGTGTTTTGTAAGATCTTTGAGCAAATTGTTGTTTTAATTTCTCAATTTCTTGATTATACCCTATATCAGTTGAGTTCAGTCTTGATATACGCATAGCCTGCCCCCTAACCACATTTTTAAAAATATAATTAGGGTGCATGCTAGACCTATGCAAGTATGAACTCCTATGGCATGCCTTTCGATGAACTCCAGTGTTTAAGTACCCGTCCATTATTTTCTCAACAAATACATCTAAGTGTGATATATACTCCTGAGATGCTGTCATTGTAGATTTTAAAAATCCAGTTAGTGAATTAATCTCTTGAACAAAGATTTTTAACTGTTCCTGGTTCGATTTCCAAATAAGGAACAAATCATCCACAAACCGAACATAGAATGCAACATGTTTTTGATAAGATTCCAGCCCAAATAAGTGTTCATTTTCCCAATTGGCCATTACAAGGTTGGCGTAGCTGTTCGCACATGATGTGCCCATAGCTACGCCATCCTTTTGAATGTACAATTTTTGCTTAAATGTAAAAACATTATTATTTAATACCATATTCATCAGATGGCATATACTTTCAGTTTGTGATATAGTATAAATATCAGCTTGTAATAGGCATTGGCGTATACTTTCAATTCCTGCTATATTGGGAATGTTGGTAAATAGCGATATTACATCCAAGGTAACTAACCAATAGTTCGGTACTGTAATTTCTTTTTCCATAAAGTCATACAACATGGTTAAAAATTGTTTAGTATCTCTGAGTGTATATATATATTTCTCAACCACTGGTCTAAGTTTAGATTCTATATATAATGATAGGGGTTCCGTAACCCATCCCCTACCAGTTACAATAGGTCTCATGGGTGGTTCGATCAGGTTTTTATGGATTTTTGGA
Organism: Protopterus annectens; assembly: GCF_019279795.1. NCBI lineage: Eukaryota > Metazoa > Chordata > Ceratodontiformes > Protopteridae > Protopterus > Protopterus annectens. Next base: position 515,385,441 of record NC_056737.1, on the reverse strand, counting down.
ACCCCTTGTATACATCGTATTTTAGGCTCTTCTACCTGACAAAATTCATATAGTTCTTGACATATTCGTCCCTCTAAATATAAATACTGCATATACTTAGAGAGATTATTAATAATTACATCAACTTCTCTTGTGCTAATCTCTGTATAGTATTTATTATCACTTAGCATCAAGTTCATACTATAAATATATTTATCCATATCCATAATGACAGTAGGCCCTCCCTTATCATTATGTCTGGGTTATTTTTTAATTGCTCTAAGGGTTTTTGGGCTTTATAAGTCAAATTTCCTTTTTTCATTCTATTCTTGTTAGATTTTTGTTTACTACATCTATGTAATTCTTCTTCTACCAACTTTGAATATGCTTCCAATAAAGGGTGTAGCTGGGGTACAAAAGTACTAGGCTTTCTCAATGTACAGTCATTTATCATTCCTGGTGTTCCTCCTAAACTTATTTTTAATTGGACATTCCTTACAAATAACTTTAAATCAGTTATAGTTTCTGTTATATCACTTTTGGTCGTTGGTATAAAAGTTAACCCTTTTTCAAGTATTTCTTTTTCCTCTGGTGTCAGTATTTTACTTGATATATTCCATATTAATGAGTGACATTCTTGGTCCACATCTTTTTTATCGTGGGCCCCACTTGTTCTATGTCTGTATACCTTCTCTTTTGTCTTCCCCAACTCACTGACCTGTCCCTGCCCCCTCCCTTCCATTTCTCTCCTATAGGGAAAGGGGTCATTTCAGTGGTATCTATAGTATTAAAGTTTGTAACTTTCCTCCTAACCACTGCATCCACTTTATTTTGTTCTAATCCATTTATTATGATTGTTTCTGTTCTTCCTACTTGGACAATTTCATCTCCGTTAACACTATCTTCAACTTCTTTAGTGTCTGCATAAGTATCTCTGTGTTCACAGTGTACATCTGCTACCACAGTTACTTGATTATGATTGGTAGTCACTGCATCACGCAGGATACCACTCACATCTTTATTAATATTCACATCTACAATGGTGTTATTCTTATCTCTATTCAAATTGTCTTGTTTCGAGGATACATCTATATTTTCATTTTTTCTTTCCATGTTTGTACCCCTTTTGTCATTTACTTTCTTAAAAGCATTAACATTAACCATTTTCTCCTCCCTGGGCCAAGTAAAGACCTGGCCCCTTGCAAAGTCTCTGGTGTCTCTATTTATTTTATTCTGTTTTTGTTCCAACAACTTTTTCTCAAATAAATAGACATTGTCCAATAATTCTTCAACACTTTTATCTGTAAGTTGTTTAGGGAACATAGAATAAATACTTTTCTGCTGTTCCATTACTTGTTCCCTAAGTGCTCTTTCTTCAGGGAGGAAATAGTTATTCAATAATGTCATATATTGTATACTCGTATCAATGTTAATTCTCTGCCATTGGTACAATAGTTCAGGATATTTAGTGCCTGTGGTTGGCATTTTTAATATGCAAAGTCCCCTAGGTATAATTCGACATTCTATACAAACTTCAAAGTGTTGCCTTTGAAGTTGAAGGCGTTTAAGTTTTACAAAGTCCATTTCCATCTGGTGCAACAACTTAGATAGTCCTTTCATATTTATATTAATATTTATATTAACTTATAATATTTATTTCCAGGTTTGATACATACATGTTATATATTTATATTAAGTTTTAATTTAAATACACTGTTTTATAATGCATATAATAATACAGCTTTCATATACTGATTTAGTTTATATAAAAGTGCGTGAAAAGCACTAAAATGTATATAAGTGAAATTGTTGATTTATTTTATGTATATATGTTGCCATTTTAACCTAGAGTATGTTTTTTGTAAACTTTCATTAAGTATTTAGAATGATGATGCTTTTATTGCAACTTCTCTGCATATTGATTTTTTAATAATATACATAAAAACGTGTAAGCCTAGTAATGTGGGTGAAGTGATGAATTAATTAAAGGAAGTGACGTTGATATGAATTAAACTATAAATTAACTTGAAATGTATATCTGTTATACGTGGCCTGATGAAGCCTACGGGTGAAAGGGCTTGCCAATCTGTTGTATTTTAAATAAACATAAGGCTTTTGGATTACTATCTTGGTCGATCCACTTTTTTGTTGGAGAAACGAGGTGAAACGAACGTTGCAGTATTCATATAAGGGATTTATTGGCCGAGAAGTGGAACGCTGTTAACGTCACATTGTTTGGAATACTTGCTTGGAAGACTTGGTCGATTATACGACTCTGTTAAGCTGGTAATGCTTAAAAATTTCAGTTAAGCTAGTAACGCTTAAAAATTATCTGCTTGGAAGACTTGGTTGATTAAACAACTTGGTTAATTCGGTAACGCTTGAAAACTTTTAGTTAAACTGGTAACGTTTAAAAACTCTTTGCCTTTGCCGTACAGATAACATATCTTGAACTGTGAAATAGTTGTAATACGTTAAAATCAAACATCTGCCTCACGCTCTCCTCATTATTTTTATTCAAATACAGTTTTATAAGTTCTTCTGAAACTACAGGGAGACTGCAGAGGCAACAGATATGTATGAGTAAGGAAAGAAGTAAAACCAATCAAACATTTTTTTTAGATCTACCAGTCTCCCTTTACTTGAAGTTTCTACTTAACAGAGATGGGTTTAAGATTCAGACCAGATGGCATTTCATCCCCTTTTACTACCCTGGCAACTTATTTCTTATTAGCTAAATTTTCATTTTTATTATATATCTTCTACTTAGAATTCCCCACTTTTAGAGCTTTCAGTTTAATTTGACAGAATGGTTACATGTATAATCAGGCTATTGATTTTTCTAAACATCAACTTCATTCCTTTGGATTTTGTCCCTTTAATAAGGGATGCCTTTTCTTCAGCAATTCCAGTTAGCCATATTCCCTGCTTTGTAACACTTTCAGGATGCAATAGGTTACTCTGCAATTCCTTTCCTTATATTGGTACTGTTTCTGCATGCCACTCTGCCACAGGGGATACATCAACATTTTCTGCTGGTAATTCTGATTCATTGTCTATTTCTGCTTCACTGTGTGAAGTTTCACTCAAGAGACTTTCTTCTTTTAGGAATGTATTTACATTGTTCCTACATTTTTATGCTAATATCTGCTTGTGTTTACCTCAGTAGCTTCCACTGTTTAATACATGGGGTACTTTCGTATGTTCTTATTTCATGGTTTTGATAATTCATGGTTATTTGTTTCATTTAACCATACCCATATGTTAGATTTCTTAACAGCTTTTAGGCTATCAGTTTTCCTTTACTCTGATCTGATATTTCTAATTATGGTTGCCACCCATCCCATCATCAGCAGGACACTCACGGGTTGAGCTGTCTTATCCCATTGCCTGCTTTGCAAAGCAGTGGACTTGGAAAGTCCTGCTTTTTGATCACACTGAATTGTCGTGAAAAAGCTGCAATTAATTCTGGCTTTTCCACTGCAATTCAGTTACGTCACCAACCCAGACCTGCAGGTAGACCTATTCCCTGTTAGGTCCAGGTGTTTTAAATCGTGCAGCAATTGGCTGCAGTTCATGAAGGGGGTGGGGATTGGGGCAGGAAGAGCCCTATAAATGATTGCATCTGTAGAGTGGTTTGTTTTTAGCGCTTCTACAGCCGCTAAAAAAAGAGACTGAGATTTGTCTTTTTTTTTTTTTTCCTAACAGCAAAGCCAGCCAGCCAGCCATTCATCTGTCCAGCCAACTATTCATCCATCCAGCCATCGAGCCAGTCATCCAGTCATTACTCCAGCCATTCATCCATCAATCCAGCTATTCACACATCCAGTTAGCCACTCCAGCCAGTCAGGTAGCCATTCCAGCAGTCAGCCAGCTAGCTAACCACTCTAGCAGCCAGCCAACCAGACAGCTAGCCACTCCAGCAGCCAGCCAGCCAGCTAGCCACTCCAGCAGCTAGCCAGCTAGCCACTCCATCAGCCAGTCAGCTAGCTAGCTAGTCACTCCAGCGGTCAGCCGGCTAGCCAGCAAACCACTCCAGTGGCCAGCCACTCCAGCTGCCAGCCAGATGTTGTACCCATAACTGGATCTCCTTCACCACTCGTGTGGTGATGTCATGGTAGAGGGTGTGACCATTGTCATATTGACCACACCCCCATGTCCCACTTTGGCCCACTTAAAAGGTGTAAAAAGTATTACATTTGACTAGTTTTCTCTCTGATGCAATTTATTTAAATCTTTCTCTTCTTCCCATAACGTATACGGTCTTTAAAATTTGGAAAATAAATTGGGGAGAAGACATTCCCAATAACACCCATATGTTATTTCAGGTACTCCTTCCATTGCTACAGGATGCATTAATGTAGTCTGGAACTCTACAGATATAATGGGATATTCTTTTTTTGTCTCTCTGAACAAAAGTTAACTCTACCTTCTGCTTATTGTTACGTTTATGCTTCCATGTATAGGGACTTTTCACTAAGGAAGCCATGCTGTCTGAAAAGGGTACACTTTTCAGTTCCTTGCCTTCCAAAATATCATGGATTTTACTGCAAAGTGAGAGAATGCAGATTCTAAAGGTTTAACATATAATTAATTTCATTGGTATTTCTTTATCAGCATGCATTTCAGATGTTTGCATATTCCTATAAGTAACACATTTCCCTTTAAAAATACAAATTCGGACTACATGTTTTTTCCCACACCTATAATATCTTACAGGCATATTGTGTTTCAAAGACAATGTTGATTTCTTAACTATTGGTTTAGGTATAGCCAGAAATTTCAATTTTAATGTAACATTTATTAGAACATGTTCACCTGCAGTAACAAGTTTATCTGAACTTTTGAGAACATTTTGCTGCACCCACTGTATTATATTAACATGCAAAGCTCCTGTGAGCCTACCAGTAGTAAGCAATTCTGTCATTTCTACTTTGCTATTAGTACTAGGGTTTAATCACAGCAAAACAGTATGCATAAGATCATACATTTGAGCCATGACTATCTTACAGGCATTAAATGCCGAGTTGTGGAATTTCTTACCTCCCATTTCAGTAGTAACACTTACTTTACAACAAAACTTATTTTTTAAATTTATTGTAGTCCAATCCCCCATTTCCATGTATATATTTAAAGCATCCCCAGTTATCAGTGAAGGAAGGATTTTTGCCCATCCAGTTCTTTTCTGTAGCATGGTGTTGTCGCCTCACTGCAAGAGGTTCTCCAGTTCGATTCTCTGCTTGAACGCCTTCTGTGCTGAGTCTGCATGTCCTCCCAGTGGTCGAGAGAATTTAATCTCATGCAGGTAGGTGCATACGTGTGTGGGTGAGTCTTCTTTGAAGGTTGGGTGCCGGGCTGGCAACTCGACACCGTAAAAATTCACTGTCAATCATTAGCAGACCAGAGTTCTGCTGTGGCGACCCCTAATTGGGAAAAGCCGAAAGTTTTTTGGTGTTAAAAAGTAACCAAGTATGACTCTGTATTATCTGTCCTGGACATTGTGCATAAGGTTGGTTTAGTTCTGGGGCTCACTAATGCACTGGTAACACATTATACTTGCTCCTTTACACTCACTAAATGCTGGTCTGTAGTTGTTCCACTGCACTAGGGTTTCATTCAGTTTTTCTATGGTTTATTTTGTTTCTGCAAACACTTTTGAACAATAGAGATACAGTTCTGCTTTTGGTAACTACTGATTCACATGACTCCAATCAGAGTTACTCCAGTTCATTCACTATCAGCGTGGTATGTAATACAGGTGCAGAGACTTTGTTTCTCAGGACTAGGAGGAAAACAACACGAGGAAACATCAGGTTCATACCTCTCAGCTTCTTAGAGGAAGAAATCTGGACAATGCCTAGAATTATGGGGGAACAAAGACCCAAAAATAGGAACAGATTTTAAATATTGCTCTTAGAAACTTGAAAGTTGATAGCTAGAATAATAGAATTTGTTTTCGGATGCATTTTCTGAAGGGTATGAAGTGTGAAATATATGTGAAACTCAAATATGTGTCATTGATTAGTGACGTCGTGCCTCAGTGATTTGCCAGTAAACCACAAATTTAATGAGGAACACACCAAAAATATAATGCAAAAATCTGGGTAATCTGAAGATCTGGGCACTTGAGAGGTATGATCAGGTTTCTTTTCAGGTCTTGTAGCTTTAATTGCACTGTAATGCAAAACGTCACTTACTTCTGTTTAGTATCGGTTATTATGAAAAGCAGCAAAGCATTCTCTTGTACTCAGATTTTGGGATTCATTTAGCGGGTACAGAATATGCTTCTGCCTAAATTCTCTACCAGATATAGTACTTTAATGACACTGGTCATAGAAGAAACTGAAAATGCAGTTTATATTCAGATAATCAGTTGCCTTATCCAAGGATAAAAAACTTATGATCTCTTTATGTCTATCCGTCTCTCTCTCTCTCTCTCTCTCTATATATATATATATATATATATGTATATCACACACACACACACACACACACACACACACACACACATATATATATGGAGTTACTTTAAATAATCGAATTACCACTTCATCAAATCACAGAAGATCGAGTCCACGCTGGCGAAAACTTAATTTAACGAACTCCCAGGACATCGTATTTTGCTGCCGGGAAACTATCCACTTAGCCACCAAAGTGAACTTTGCCCTTTTCTCAACTGTAGTGCAATCTCAGAGTTGGTATATGTTTGGAATTTATATGTGCACGCACAGACTCGCATGCTTCTTAAAGACATAGCGTAGACACGCTGCACTCTGATCTACATCCTCCCTCTTTGAGAATAGATCATCCAATTTTTCATGAGATATTTAGCATGCAGAAATCACAAATAATCTAAAGACATCATTACACAATGAAGTCCACATTGCTGTGTATTTCACACTAGGCTTAGAAACTCATCCATATCGTTTGACATAAAATTGGGAATCTGTTTTAGCAAATGAAACAGTCCGTGCAAAATGGTTGACATGTGGAATGTTCGATTTACTCTCTGGAACAGAATCAGACTTTTGAACACATATTGGTCTGGAAACAATGTCTGACTCAATCTTTGATTTAGAGTCTGCATCACAGATACAATGTTGTGATTGCAATGGTGATGATTCTGGTACAGGAGAAAGATGTCTGTGATTCGTCCTATACTCTACACCCTTGGAGCTTACCCAATAAGATGTCAGGTTGGCACAGATTCCTATTTGTCCTATTCGATCAAAACCTTTTGTTGTCTGGATTCGTACCATCTCTCCTTCCCTCAATGAATGAAGTAATCTGCTCAATCTGTCATTAACTAGATATCTGGATATTATGCCTTGAAGGTTTTATTGTTCTTAGAGTTAGGCTGCAACAAACTTGATGAAATAGGTAACATAGTTCTAGTTTGTCTGGAAAGTAGTCTTTGAGCAGGTGAGCCAAGGATATCATCACGAGATATGTTTCTGAGATGAAGTAAATTCAAGAATACATCGGTATTGTCACACTTTGACTTTTCAAGTAATTGCTTATCACTCTGTACTGCACGTTCAGCTAGACCATTGGATTGAGGATATTCAGGACCACTAGTGACATGTACAAAGTCTCATTCTCTTGCAAATTTATGAAACAACTGGCTAGTAAAATGAGGACTATTGTCAGAATAACATTTGTGAGGACTACAATGAACTCTAAAATGATGTTTAAGCTTAGTGATAACAGCTGTTGAGGTTAAGTTTGGTAGCAGATCAATCTCAAACCAGGTCGAGTAAGACTCTACCAAAACCAAATAGTGTTGATTATTCCATTCAAAGATATCAGTTGCATTGGATTTGGCTGAAGTGGTTCCTTTTGCAAATGTGCTCTGGTACTATTACATATCGAACAAGTAGATAGAACACTAGCAATGTCTTTTGATGATGAAGGCCAAAATATTAGTTCTCTAGCCCTTCTCTTAGTGAATAATAAAAAATGGAAAAAATCTGAATATATTCATGATGTAATGAAGCAGGAACAACAGTTTTAGGACCTATAAAAATAATACCGTCTTCCAGAAACAATTCATCTCTGTAGGGAAAATATGATTGCACCTCAGGTGATACACTAGATTGTTTTGATGGCCATCCAACATTGATGTAGTGAATGAGCATTTGTGAAATTTGAGGAGTCATAGTATGATTTCTCAACTCATCAAGTCTAGTGGTGGAAAAATTACGCAATGACATTACACCAAAGTCAAAATTTTCAGCATCAAGTTGTTCTGTTGTACTTTTAGGCGATCTGGATAAAGTTTCAGCCAGATAAAGCAATTTACCTTTAGTGTAGACCATTTTGAAATTGCACTTTTGCAATTTGAGTATCACTCTTTGTAATCTCACTGGAGCAGAATGCATAGGTTTCTTTAGAATAGTAACTAGAAGCTGATGATCAGTTTCAATTTGAATAGCTCAACCATAAATATAATCATGAAACTGTACCAAGACCAAAATTAGAAGCATAGCAGGATAGGACAATTGGTTTATTCACATCATAGTACCTTAACGTAGGGGGGGGGGAGGTCACAATTTTCTGCTTAAGGTCATCAAACTCCTTCTGATGATGTTTTAACCATGACCATACAACATTTTTTCACGTTAACTTGCTTAACGGTGCTGTCAACTCACTGAAATTTGGTATAAGCTTGCCCAAATAGTTGACCATGCCCAGAAAACATTGTAAACTCTGTACATTATCTGGTGCTGACATCTCTAAAATATCTGGTTTTTTTTTTGTTTGCATCAGGTTTTTATGCCTGTACTTATAAACAAATGTCCTATAGAGGTTACTTCTGGAAGTCTGAAATTTGCACTTCAGAGGATTGAGCTTCAGATTTACTTGATGTGCTCTGTCTAGAACTTTCTTGAGGTTTCAGTCATGCTGTGCTTCACCATTGCCTCCAACTAGTAGATTGTCTACTATTATGGCACAAAGATAACCTAAAAAAAATTGTTCCATTGCATGCTGAAAGACTTCACTTGAAGAATATTTTCCAAATGGCATCTTTAGAAATCTGTATCTGCCAAATGGGGTACTAAAAGTAGTACGAAATGAGGATCTGTGATCAAGCATCATTTGCCAAAATGAACTTTTTGCATCCAAAACAGAAAATACACTGGCATTTGGTATTAGAGCTGCGACTTCCACAACTGTGCACATAAGATGATATGGCCTCTATAATGCTTTTTTCAAATCTCTAGGGTCAATGCATATTCTGATTTCATCTGAACCTTTGAGTGGCTACCATAGATGACACAAAATCAGTTGGTTCTGTGGCTGGACAAATCACACCTTGCTGCGCCATCTTATCCAACTGAGCTTTGGCTTTATCTTGCATAGCTATTGGAACTCTTCTTGCTGGTCTAACCACTGGAGTGACCTCAAGGTCTAATTTCATAGAATACACAACTGGAAGCTTGCCCAACTTGTCATCGAAAACATCAGCATACTCTGAGAAAATGGCTTCTGCAAAACTTGTACTTGGAACTGCACTCACGTGATGAACTTCTTTAGCAAAAGAAAGCAGATTCATTCTTAAACTATCTTTGAGACCTAATAAAGATTGCACTGGTCATTGGACTACATAGAATAATAAGTTGTAACAGTTCTCAGCCAAATAACATGGAATTATTATTGAACCTTCGGTTTGAATTTCTTCTCCTCCATACACAACAAGTCTCGCACTGCTGGTTACATTGAGTTGTTCACGGGTTCTCACTTTAGCAAATGTATCTGCTGATATAACATTGCACTTTGATCCAGTGTCTACTTTGAGCTCTGTGGGTTTTCTATTGATCCAAACTGTGCAAAATACTTCATTTCTTGTCAATAAGTTTACTGCGTCAACTCTTTCTCCCAGTACTGATACACCATCCATGTAGAAAGCTGATTGTTTTGGCTGAACTTGATCAACTTGTTTTCTTGTATGACCTTTCTTTACAACTGTGCGAGGCTTACTTGATTTGCAAAACTTTTGAAAGTGGCTCCATTTCTTGCACTTATGGCACTGCTGACCATATGCTAAACACTTCTCTCTTTTAGACTCATGGTTTGCACCACAATTTCAACAGTTAACAATATAGCTAGACTTGGGTTTTGCTGACTCATGCTTGTATGGCACTAAGATGGCAGTAGATCTTGCAATTCTCCTAGAACTTTCTGGAAAACTCAGCACCTTCTTTGTAATTCCTATGGTCACCCTTTGCTTAGGCCTGTTTCTGCTTGCCAAGTGTTGCATACTGTCTATGTTTGCTCAGGAGCTTACTGAAACCATGCTTTTGTCACTTGTAAGCATGTTTGTGTGCCTTTCTGTCACCTCATGGATCTGGTGAATCTCTATTGCTTTGCTTAATGTCAAATCACTGTCACGAAGCAATATCTTCCTCACTGTAGTACTATTAATACCCCACACATCTATCCATTATCAGCTCATCTTTCAAGTCACCAAACTGACACATTTTGGCCTTCTTCCTCAAGTCAGTTACATAAGCTGCAAATATTTCACCCTGGCTTCTGATTTCTTGTGTAAAACAAATGCTTCTCTAATGTAATGTTCATCTGTGGGTTGCACATTTCTCTGAACTTATGCTTTAAACACTCTGAGTCTTCTCAGAACTCAGCTTGCACAACAATATGGCAGTCTGCGCCCTTACCTTCATACACTGCTGGTGCATACACAAATGATCGCTCTCTTTCTTTAGTCTCAGATCCTGCTAGATTTAGCAAAATAAATGCCCTTGTGCATGCATCTCTATTTACATAAGCTGCTTGTATAAAAATATCATACTCCTGTTCAGATATTCTCCAGTTCTCTGCAATATTCTGGTCAAACACAAGTGGTTGTGGTTTTTGAAATCCATCTGTCTTATTAACACATACCAGTGAAGGGTCTTGCAAAAACTGCCTACACACATATATACATACATAAGTAATTGGCATGAACACTCAATTTGGCTAATGCTCCTCTGTTTTATATCTGCACTTTTTTCTTTGTGCTTATCGGTATTGTGTGAATGAATAATCATGTAGTGCTTTCAATTAAATGGACTTTGTGAAATAAACCTCCCGGGCTACTCAATGCTTTGTTGCACTTTGTGAAACACTTTTTCAAATTTCTTAATGCTTCACCGTGCTTTACGAAATAACTTTTTAAGTTTCTCAATATTTTACTGTACTTTGCGAAATAACTTTTTAGCTTTCTCGATGCTATACGAAACTCAGCATTATAACTTTTCAACTTATTTACTGCTTTACAGAGCTTAACGGAGTACTTTCTCAGATTTTGCGATGTATTTATGAAATTTTTGATAAGTAAAGGCAGAAATGCTAAAATCATTGGCTTTTGGAATTGGTAAAGGCTAAATGCTAAAGTAATTGCTTGGAAATTTATCTGTAATGGCAGGCATGGAACAGTCATGCATTATCACTTATTAAAGTCCTTGCTTTAAGAAACATTCAGGAACTTTGCAATGCAACTGAGCAATTCATGAGCACTGTAATATGCTTGTAATCTTTTGTAAGAAACACTTTTCTTTAATACAAGAAACTTTTTAAGCAATTGCTCAATGCAAATAATCAGATATTGGTTGCCCAAATTCAATGTCTTTTGAGGTATGTACACTTTGTAAATGACTAGATGCAATACACTGAAATGTTCCCAAAATGGCGGCACCTTGCCAGGCAACTCTTTACAGTACAAGAAGCACTCTGTAATGGTGGCACTTTATGAACAGCCACATCCAGCACAAGAACTTTTTCAAATAACCATGCTTCAACTAAACTACACATGATAGTTGTACTTTACACAGTGAACTCTTTGAAATACATGCACAGTAATAAGCACACACTGTAAGCACTTTTACACACTCTGAGATACTCTGAATGACTTTAATTACTATTTTTATACCAAACAAAGTCATAATTATGGCAAACGCAGCACTTTGCCCAACATAGCGGTCACCTTGCTTTATTTTTATCTACTGTGCCCCTTTTCTTTTCTTATTATTAATGTTTGTGTTCGTTTAAACCCTTTTCCTTTTTTATGCCTAGCGGACTTTCTTTGTGCTTGTTTTACTCTAAACATGTGCAGTTATGCCTTAAACACACTCTTTCTGCCTTAAACTAGCTTGTTTTACAATTTAACATACTCATTTTATCTTTAACATGCTCGTTTTGTACTTTAACATGCTTGTTTTGTCTTTAAACACATTTGTTTCATCAAACACTTTTATCTTAAACATTTTCTTTAGTTGACAAACTTTTTGAACTTTCTGCTTGCCTGATAATGCAGTTTATGCCCTTGTAATGCCTTTTTTTGCCTCTTTACATCGAGTAAATAATTTGTGTTGCTTTTGATTACCTTTAATTCCTTCTGGTTATGTTCACACTCTTTTCTCTTGGTTTTACCTTTGCTGACACCATTACATCTCATGGCTCCAAATGTTTTGCTCCTTTCCATCCCAGTTCTGACACCATGTCACTTTTGTGTAACGAGTCCTCATGGTGTCTGTTTAAGCATCTTTATTCTATACAAACACATTACTGTAAAGCTTATTTGACTATGACTAAATAACTTGTATACAAACTAACTGCTGTGATCATACATGCTTACACACTGGCTGCTTCTTCAAAGTGGCACTAGGGATTAGCCATATTTGGAATTTATACACGCACGCACAGCCTCGCATGCTTCTTAAAGACATAGTGTGCACACGCTACACTCTGAACTACAGCTTCTATTTCCAAATGTTGTAGTTGATACTGATGCTATCTGTCCTCGGTCTCCAAATGTTTGGTTTACAGTACATGCTGATGCTGCTTCTCTTTGGCTTAAGTTCAAGTCTGCTTAGCTCCAAATGAATTTTAAGTCCTCTGAAGAAAACATGCACTGTCTTGTCTTGGAAGGCTGCTTATCCCCAACACCAAACTGGATATCCTCTGAGCTGCTGGTCTGCTCTGCAGCTGCGACTAAGGCTGATATCATTGCTTCCTTAGTCAGGCTGGAATATATCAGTTCTTTGGCTTCACACACCTTGGCCAACTGGTTGTTGGTCAGTTTGTTATAATCCTTTGCTGACATCTTTGCTTGCTGTCCCTGACTAAACTGACTAAAAAATAATTAGAACTGTTGTAAAATAAAACTTTGTGTGTTTATCTTGTGGCTATCGAGAGTGCACACCTCAGTGACATCTACCCACAGGCTACTAAAGCTCAATTAAAATCCCACACTGCTGGCACAAAATAATGTCACAACCCCACTTAAACCAGGGGCAGTAACTAAGGAGTCTCAGTCCTCACCACCATCTCTGGTAAGGGAGTGTCACTGAAAGCAGAGATAGAAATACACAATTTCCTCTGAGAGTACACTGAGAACAGGCTCCAGACTTGGGACTGGACTATAAGCTTCACTCCAGGTCCCCAAATGACCATTCACACTAACCACTACAAAGCACAGTGTTTCAGTTCTAGGTATTTGACACACTCTTAAATATTTGATATTCACACATACAAACACTCTTGGGAAAGGCTGGCACAGATTTACCTGCTATGTTCTCTTTCTCAAATTACAAGGTAATGGCTGCCATTAGTCAGATACCACAATAATCTTTAAAGGGTGTTTTCAGTAAATATGGATATAAATGGTAGCATGTAATCTAAGCAGTAAGGCTTTTTGGCATGACCCTGGTGTTATCACAATAAGCATAAACACTTTCAGGTTAGTAAAAGTACTTTCTAAATCACCAGCCACAATAGAAGGTAGTAAAATATTTAATAATAAATAAAATGATTTAAAACACGTATACACTGATAAGCATTATGCAGTGATCAGCAGTACAGTTTCATGCCAGGAAAGAGTACTACAGATGCGATGTTTGCTCCGAGAGTATTGATGGAGAAATATAGAGAAAGTCAGAAGGAGTTGCATTGTGCCTTTGTGGAGAAAGCATATGATAGGGTACCTAGAGAGGAGTTGTGGTATTGTATGAGGAAGTCAGGAGTGACAGAGAAGTATGTAAGAATGGTACAGGATATGTACGAGGGTAGTGTGACAGTGGTGAAGTCTGCAGTGGGAGTAACCAATGCATTTAAGGTGGAGGTGAGATTACATCAAGGATCATTTCTGAGCCATTTCTTATTTGCAATGGTGATGGACAGGTTGACAGACGAGATCAGATGAGAGGCCCCATGGACTATGATGTTTGCAGAAGACATTGTGATCTGTATTGAGAGTAGGGACCAGGTTGAGGAGACCCTGGAGAGGTGGAGATATGCTCTGGAGAGGAGAGGAATGAAGGTCAGCAGGACTAAGACAGAATATATGTGTGTGAGTGAGAGGGAGGATAGAGGAATGGTGAGGATGCAGGGAGTAGAGTTGGCGAAGGTGGATGAGTTTAAGTACTTTGGATCAACAGTTCAGAGTAATGGTGAGTGTGCAGGAGAGGTGAAGAAGAGAGTACAGGCAGGGTGGAATGAGTGGATTAGAGTGTCAGGAGTGATTTGTGACAGACGGGTACCAGTTAGAGTGAAAGGGAAGGTCTACAAAAGTGGTAGTGAGACCAGCTATGTTGTATGGGTTGGAGACGGTGGCATTGACAAAAAAGCAGGAGTCAGATCTGGAAGTGGCAGATTTAAAGATGTTAAGATTTGCACTGGGTGTAACAAGGATGGACAGGATTAGGAATCAGTATATTAGAGGGTCAGCTCAGGTTCAATGGTTTGGAGACAAAGTCAGAGAGGCAAGATTGCGTTGGTTTGGACATGTGCTGAGGAAGGATGCTGGGTATATTGGGAAAAGGATGCTAAGGATGGAGCTGCCAGGTAAGAGGAAAAGAGGAAGGCCTAAGATAAGGTTTATGGATGTGGTGAGAGAGGAAATGCAGGTGACTGGTGTGACAGAGCAATATGCAGAGGACAGGAAGAAATGGAAACAGATGATCTGCTGTGGCAACCCCTAATGGGAACACCTGAAAGAGAAGATACACTGAATAGCTGATTCTAATAAACCAC
Organism: Protopterus annectens; assembly: GCF_019279795.1. Taxonomy (NCBI): domain Eukaryota; kingdom Metazoa; phylum Chordata; order Ceratodontiformes; family Protopteridae; genus Protopterus; species Protopterus annectens. The sequence goes on along the minus strand of NC_056737.1, from coordinate 515,370,432 downwards.
AGAGTTTTACACACAGGAATTATGAAAATAACACTGTAGGATAGATTTCACACTGATTGCAGAAAAAACTCTGACTATCTAACTATCTAAAGATTAATTGTCTGTGTCTAATCTAATGAACTCAGCAAGGTAAGAGGATACTCTTACTTCTGCTAGGCAAGATAAGAATTTATGTTCACTCTTCAGGCTGTTGTCTGGTCCTCAGTGGCTAGAATAACAACTCTTGCCATTATTCCTGAACAGCTCTGGAAAACAAACTGAGTGATAACTACTGATGTGGAAAATAACAACTGACCAACTGAAATTTAACTGGCTCAGAACCTGCTTTTATAGCAGATTTCTTTTAAAGTCACAGAAAGCTGTTATGAGAATTCTGTTCTCTTATACCAGACTTTAAAAAGTAAACAAAACAGCTGTTGTGGTGATTCTATTCCTTTCAGCTCTGGCACCGGATGACATCACATCTAGGTCAGCTGACTAGCATAACTTACATTCAGAATTCTTTTTAAAAAACATATACATTTGGTCAGCCAGAAAAACACTGTTTGATTCAAACATCTTACGTAAATCAAAGTAATAATCAAATTACATAAACTTATTTATAAAATTATAGCTAGCTATGCTGGCAAATATAACACAGGGTAATTTACAATTATTTACAAGTACTCACAAAACTTCAGCCAGTCATGCTAGCACAGATAACAATATATAATATCCTCACAATTTTAGTTGAATTGCTGCACTATTCTGACTGAGTCTTTACCTATTCTGTGCAATAAATAATTTCTTTATTTGAAATATGGATAGGAAGTGTGAAAATTTTGTTAATGTAGTCTACAACTTTAGCTTTATTTTCCTTTGCCCTTTTATAAGTGCCACCTTCCCATTACATCAGTTTAGAGTTTCTCTGGCTTAACTGTAGTTCATTCGACTTGGAATTGACTTGCGGTCTGTCTTTCATGAGGTAGAAGGAACTGCCTTCACCCATACCAGTGCAGGCACTGTCATTTCACCATCTAACTCTTCTTCTTCTGAGAAAGGGAGCTCAATCCAATATTTGTTAGTGACTATTACTATCTCTGCCTTATATTTTCTTCTTTTTTATTTATATACCTGATACATAGAACCATCTTTCTTCTTTTTAAAGTTCATGTATTTTGTCTTAACAGGAATATCATTTGGGCCCTATTTAAATTTTTTTAGTCTCTCAGTATACACTACCCTTTCCTTTTTCCTTTATTTTTAATCAAGTCGCTTTCTCTCTGTCATGGTATGGATGAGCATCATCCTCTCACTTTTTGCTTCTGTACTTTTTCTCCTTCCTTACAGACATCTGTTGCCTATTACCTTTCCTTACTTGATTTTCCTGTTTTGCTCCAACAGAAATGGGTCAAGAACTTTGACCAGGCATTGTTTCTTTCCCTTTCAATAAACTAGTGAAGTCTTTCTTATTGATATGTTTTCCACATATATGCTCAGCTGCTGCTTAGATTTCTCCATTTCTGAGGCTTTCTGTGTTAGTTTGACAGAAAGTTTAGCACTCATGCTGTACATTTTCCAGTTTCTAATTTTATGTTCCATGGAATATATCCTCTAAGTGAGTGATTCCTTTGATTCATGTTTACTAGTTATTTATATTTCCTGCTTTGCAATAATTTTAGGCTGCAGTACGTGACCATGCAACTACCTTCTTTCTACTGGTTCTGTTCTGTTCCTGTGCCATATGTATATCCTGATATACCTATTAATTAATTAATTAATTAATTAATTAATTTATGTGAAGGTTGATCTTCTTTTTGTAACCTTATCCAAATGTTTGTGCCTTTCAGATTTTCTAACAATAGTCATTGATCTTGGTTGGACATTCATACTCTTATGAGTGTGTCTGGTCATTGCTCCACCTTTTTTCAAATTAGCTAAAAGTGTAGCTGTAGACTTATTCACTTACTGATTCAACTCCTGACACTAATAAGTGGTTTGTAATATGGAATACTTTCTTTATATTCCATCTGTAAATCAATAAAGTGGAAAGTGCTGGTTGTGACATACTAATGACAAAAGGACTGTGTACTGAAAGGCATAATAATGTGGCAAGAGTGTTGCACTGGGGATTGTGCAAATATTATGGCACTGAAGTGGATAAAAAACACTGGAAACCTGAGCCACAAAGCATCATAGAAAATGATGAAGTTTATATCACATGGGATCACCTATTACCACCAATTCAAAAGAAAGATGCTAGAAAACTGGATATAGAGGTCTATGAATAGAAGACAAAAGTAGCATTGATCATTGAAATCGCCACACCCAGTGACTACAGTGTCTTGTGTACAGAGAGAGACAAAGTCATAAACTATCAGGATTTGCAGGCAGAAATGAGAGCAGTGTGGAAGAAAGATACCCAGACAGTTCCAATAGTAGTAGGAGCAATGAGTCTTATAAAAAAGAATCTACAATTATATTTAGATATGTTACCAGTCCATGTAACTCCATACGAACTGCAGAAGGATTCATTACTGAGCACCCTGCGGGTGCTGAAAAGCGCACTTCTGGCTGACATCAAAGATTGAAACAATACTAGATTCATGAACTTTAATCATACTTTGACTTAGGAATGGGGTCAAACACTGAGTAACACTGAGTCATTCTCACTTTTCATGTAAAACTATCAGCAGCTGTCACTGTTATTTACATAAATAGAAGTTATAATCACATTGATGAATGCATAAGCCAGGTTTAGTTTTTTGTCTACTTGGAGCCTATGTGGAGTCATTTCAAGCCCCCCCCCCCCGAGTTTCTTTCTGTCATTTTTTTTCAATTTGCTTGATGCACAGTAATGTACTCATTGTGGTTACATGGATCATATTTTATATACCATATACTTTATATGTGTATATTTATGTGTGTATATACTTACAGATATATGCATACAACCACAGAAGAAATAACATCAGTGCAGATGAGAATGTTTTAATTTAATTTAACCAGGTAGTGCACATGATATACATATATATGTAGTCTTCCAATACATCTGTCAAACATGAGTAGTAATCTGTTTGCATTTTCTTGCCTATGCAGGTTCGTCCACCTTCTGACACTGACATGGCCTCATGAGCAGGAGAATGAAAAGTGAGAGTCTAGGTATGTGGCCATTCCTACATTCACTGGGCTGCCAGCTATGCATCTGTAAGTGAAAACCACTACAACTTGAGCTTCCCCACATCTAGTGTGAAGGTGTACTGGATTGCCAGAAGAGGTATGCATTGGAGTGGAGTACTGCAGTTGTTGGAAGAGAAGTGTTCCATCTACCCTGAGCCTGACATTCTCGTGCTGCACATTGGAGGGAATGATGTCATTAGTCAGCCACTTGGAAGGCTACGGTTTCAAATCAGAGCAATTTTTGAACACCTGCAATCGTCGTGGCCATGTTGTCATTTTGTATATTCTGACATAATTCCTTGCCAGATATGTAAAACAGCAAACAGTCAACAGGCAGTGCACAAGGCCAAACATTTACAGAATGGGTTCATGCATGGCTTGATGCACAGGTTCAGTGGATCTACAATCCGCCATGACAGCATCACCACAGAAGATGTTCACCTTTTCAGAAGGGATGGCGTTCACCTAACTGAGGTGGGCATTGCGTTGTTCTTGACTAACCTCTACAATGGCATGAGGAGAGTTATGCAGGATTGGTAACATGCAGCTTGTGAGAAGAATGGAAAACACCCAAGACCAAGCAGGACCAGTATGGTAAGTTAAACTCTATTGTTATATTTACGAACACTGTTATCAGTACTTACAACACGGGAAAAGACATGCTAGGGAACTTGTACACATGCTGAGTAACACTTCATTTTCAGATTGTAAAATAACTATCTGTATGCTGTGCACGGATACAAATTTTGCGTTTGCTTATGATTTGTGTTGTGTAAGATATATGTTTCTGAGTTTGGCAAATAACTGTGGTAAGGAGCTGGTGAAGACGCTGAGAAAGAACAACTGTTTCAGGAGAGTGCTACCAGGTACAATCAAGTATGTCAGTAACCATCCTGCAATACTTCTTTTTTTTTCTTCTGCTTTTATCAGGCATGTGTAGAGTTTAGATGACAGGAAGGGCTTAGTAATACAGAACTTGATCCCTTAGGTCCATTGCTGAATGGACACATGTAAAGAGAAAAGGCATAGGTAAGGCAGACTGCTGACACTGAAGGTGGTCGTGAGACTGTAGTGGTATCAGCTGTCTGAGTGGGTAGCCAGCACAGGTGTCAGACACATCAGATGCCCTTGAGTGCCGCTGAAGTCCCATGCCTGTCCTGGGTTCATTAGTGGAGTGGTGGTCCTTACCTTGCTTTTTCTCTTTACATGCACCCATTCAGCAGTCTGTTGGCTACACCAAAAATGTGTACACTTACAATGATATGTATCTACATGGTAAAACAACTGGGTCTGAATGCTGTACACATGTACAGATATCAGTTTGTTTAGGTTATGGAAATTATTATTCTTTTCATATTTTTGTGAATAACTTTGCAAGGGAGCATCTGAATGTGCTAAGTAATACCTCATTTTGAAGACAGTATTGATAGTTGCAACATGGTAAAAGAACTGTGCCTGTGTGTTGTACACATGTACAGATATCAAAGTTTGTTTCTGACAGGTTATGGAAATTATGATTTTTTTTCATATTTTGGTAAATAACTTTGCAAGGGAGCATCAGAATGTACTATGTAATACCTAATTTTGAAGACAGTATTGATAGTTGCAACATGGTAAAAGAACTGTTCCTGTGTATTGTACACACGTACAGATATCAAAGTTTGTTTTGGATTTAGGTTATGGAAATTATGATTTTTTTCGTATTTTAGTAAATTTTGCAAGGGAGCATCTGAATGTGCTAAGTAATACCTAATTTTGAAGACGGTATTCATTGTTCCAAAATGGTAAAAGAACTGTGCCTCTATGTTGTACACATGTACAGATATCAAAATTTGTTTTGGACAGGTTATGGACATTAGGAATTTTTTCATATTTTGCTAAATAACTTTGCAAGGGAGCATATGAATGCACTAAGTAATACCTCATTTTGAAGACAGTATTAATAGTTCCAACATGGTAAAAGAACTGTTCTTGTATGTTGTACACATGTACAGATATCAAAGTTTTTTTCAGACTTATGGTTCTGGAAATTATGATTGTTTTCATATTTTGGTAAATAACATTGCAAGAGAGCATCAGAATGTGCTACGTAATACCACAGTTTGAAGACAGTATTGATAGTTCCAACATTGTAAAAGAACTGTGCCTTTATGTTGTACACATGTACAGATATCAAAGTTTGTTTTTGACTTAGGTTATGGAAATTATGATTTCTTTCATATTTTGGTAAATATCTTTGCAAAGGAGCATGTCAGTATGCCAAGTAATACCTCATTTTGAAGACAGTATTACTCCTTACAACATGGTAAAGGAACTGTGTCTGTGCAGTGCACACACACACAGATATCAAAGTTTGTTTAGTCGTGTAGGGTTATGAAAATTATACATTTCCAATACTTCTCATTATTATGCCCATATCTTTGCAAGGGAGGTTCATAGGTTCATAGGTAGGTACTAGAGCATGGTGATGACACAAATGATGCATCATTTTGAAGCTGACATTGAGCCACACAATGTTTACACTGATATGTACCCTCTGTCTGTTACAGGTGATGAGATATTATGCTTTGTTTATCAATTATGAGGCATATTATATTAATCATATATCTGTGAATATCTCTGTAAAGGAGCATCACCATAATGGTTAAGGTATCATTTTAAAGCTGACATTCATACAAACAAATTAAATACAAATTGTATGGGTCTACATGGTACATTGACCAAGATATTGTGCTTTGCTTTTCCAAAAAGGTAAAAAATATGCACAATATCAGCATTCCTTGCCAGATATTTAATAATGACTTTGATATGCACTATCAACATTTACACTGTTGGAAAGATCAGTGTCTGCTGAACAACTTTCACATTTACATTTTTAGTCTAGCTCTTATAGTTAAAAACTTATGAACATTTGTTTTCTGTATGGTATTAGAAATGGATTTTCTGAAAATGAGCTCAGGCTGCAATGTTGTTCTTATGGTGGAATTAAGCAGGCAGCTTTTTCTGAGCTGCTCTGGAGTGAATGAGTTAAGTCATGGGTTCCTTGCTGTAACACAGAAAACAAACTTTTTTTATATTCAGGGCAAATAATAGTATGTTTGTAAAAAGCATTTGTTTATGTTGCTTACTGATGTTGTAATAGTGTTATTTTATTCGGAGTGGACATCCCACCAAAGTCTATGAAAATACAAGACCAAAACTGGCCAGGGAGACTGCCAGGAGCTGTACAGCAACAGTGAAGGAGTAGCAGGAATCTCTGGCAAGTACTGGGTGTGTACTACATGTCACAACCTCCATGGTCTCCATATGTCCTGCCTATAAGGCAGGGTTGGAAGATGGCAGAAGTTCCTCACACTAAACAATATCCAGGCCTGGTGAAAGTCTGAAAAAAATACATCAGGTCTCCAAAAAGCAAGTGGGAAAATGTATTATGGTAATATGGGACCATGGTTGAACTCTTTGGTCACAACTCTGACAGGTGTGTTTGGTGCAGTAACACCACTGCACATCACCACAACAACACCACCCCATGGTGAAGCAAGGTGATGACAGTGTCCTGCTTTGGGGTTGCTGTTCACAAGCTGGAACTGGGGCTGTAGCCAAGTTATAGGGGATTATGAACAGTTCCAAACACCGGTCCCTTGTGGCTCCAATACTTCTGGTGTCTGCCACATAGCTGTGGATGGTGAGGAATTCCACATTTCCACACAACAATGGCCCAAACCATACATCCAAATCAACAAAAGGATGGCTTCATCAGAACACATGCAATGTTCTGCACTGGCCCAGCCAGAACCCATACCTATGCCCAATAGGATATACGCAGGGTGACCTGAAGAGGGCCGTGCACAGGGGATGCCCTTGCAATCTGACATAGTTGGAGGTGTTTTGCAAGGGAGAGTGTGCAAACACTGGCATGTCAAGATGTGCCATGCTGATAGACACCAAGAGGACTGAATGCTTTGATTAAATCAAAAGGTGCTTTAACAGAGTATTACTTTCAGGGTGTGTACACTCATGCAACCAGCCTATTGTACCTAGTTCAGTTACCATATGTTACGTGTAACAGATGTGTATGTTTTTCAGTTGGATTGCACAGGTTATATGCCATATGAAATTAAGGCAATGTTATAACCTGATTTCTGAGGTCTCACGTGATATATCATAAAAACCTGATATGTTAACAGGTGTGTGTACGCTTACTATATCCACTTTAAGCTTGGGAAGTTGTTTAAGTAATTGGCTTTGTTTTAACATACATGTACTGCAGCTTATGCAGTCTGCACCTCAAATTAGGACATTAATTAGTGGGATCAATCCACAGGTCAACTCAGTAATGTACCAGACAAATACAGGAGTTATGAGGAACAGACAAAACACGTGAGCCACACATGTAGACATTCAGCAAAGCCCTGTACAGTTGGGAGATATGTTCTGTAGGAGTTGCCACAGTGCTATACAGGTGAACAGCAATCATTTACATGGGTGCAGTGTGTGCTAGGTGAAGGGCCGTCACCTACTAACACCACTCATGTATCCCAGAGGTGTATATTAGTAGTAACGGTAATTGGAAAGGGCTGCACTGCATGATGCTGTGGGTCTGTCCAGAGTGTGTATGTTATTGTCTGACTGTGTGTCATGAATGCCCCCAGTCGGCTAATGTGAGGACTGTATAATGCCTTTGAGGCATGTAACCTGTATGTGTGTGTGTGTGTGTGTGTGTGTGTGTGTGTGTGTGTGTGTGTGTGTGTGTGTGTGTGTATGTGTGTGTGTGTGTGTATACCAGTAAACCTTATAGTGCTGGTAGTAATTTACATATGTTGTTTTTCCCTCACAGGTGGACATGGTGGCCACAGTCCCTCCTGCTCTGATTCTGATTTCAGTGTCTCTGCAGACCCTGACTATGATGATACTCATATTGAGGCACAGGTGAGGTTGTCAGGGGCTGAATCTGTGCCATTGGTTGGCATCCCACTATTGTCAACCCCATCCCAGCACACAGTCACAATGCACACACATACCCCATCACCAGGGGCCACAGATAATGGACAATTGGCAGGTGGTGCCATGGAACAGGCTACTGTGGTGATTATGGCAAGTGAGGGTGCAGGCACTAGCCATAGCCACAGTGCTGGCGAGGACCCACACAGACAGATGGGCAGGGGTGCTCAGTGGAAAATTGCAGCCCATCAGGCCCCTGTTGCAAGTGCCACAGCAGCAGTCACCAGACGCATGTTTTGGGCCATCATGGAGGCACAGGCATGTAACAGACATATACTCAGGGTCATGGATGTGCCAATATTTGTGAACTCACTGCAGCCATCCGTGAGCATATTGAGGTCAGAGATAAATAGTGGGGGGGGGAGACCTTGGCACTCCTCGATTGTGGAATATATGTGCTTAAGTGTTTGGTGGATGATGGCCAGCAGCTATGTGGATGTAGGGCAGCACCACAATCAGCTGAGCGTCTACATGGCCGTGCACAATCACGTCCCTGTACTAGCAGTATCACCAGCAGTACTGAAGGTGGTGTGCTGTCCACACCATGATGCAGCAGGCCATGGGCACGTGATCCTGGCCGGTCCCAACAAGGATGCAGATCCAGCAGGCAGCAGTCACCATCAGGGAGTAGTACTGCATCTGGACTCAGCCTTGGTGGTGCTGGTGATACCCTTGGCAGGCCCAGTTCCTGTGTCTGTGGCCAGTGATGGTGGACTGTACAGCTTGCCATGTATGGCCCACAGCTGTCCAAAATACCCCTGTGTAAGGTGCCCACATGGCGTGACTGTGTGTATACAAACACACACACATCACCATCAGACAAGTCACCTCCACACACACACACACACACACACACACACACACACACACACACACACACACACACACACACATGCACACACACACACACACACACACACACACACACACACACACACACACACACACACACCACCCCTGTACAGCCAATTATAATGAACACCCCCCCAAACACACACACATGATGTCAACCGTATGGCCCAGCATAGGCTTCTGGAAAACCCACACATCACCCTGTGAATATGATGATACCTGTGCCACATCCCTGCTATCCATACCATCAATGCAGGGACATGTTAATATGGGTCTGATGCTCAGGGTGACTTTAGTAGAGTGTAGCTATTTAATGCTGTGTAAGGTGCTGTCATATGGCATATATAATGGGTACACATCAGAGTGTGTGTGTGTGTACCTTTTCAGCCAAGATGCATTATTGGTGTTAGTAATGCTAAGTGGATGTGTTATCACATACTGTATTCTGTTTGTGTTCCAGGTGTCTGTGTGTCAGCAGGATGTGGCCCTGCAGATATCACCAATGAGGGGTATGGCAGTGTTGTAACACATCGACCATGTTATTGCCGAGGTAAGCTGTATCTGCACACATTTCCCAGGACTGTGTCACAGCTCTTGCATGTGTCTCACAGCTTATAGTGCTGAGGGGTTATATATAAGTCTGTGGTGGGTGACATCAGCTCTAGTAGAGTGGGCAATGGTAAGTGTGGTGGGTGGAACACACCTCAGATTGCTAATGCCCTCAACCCCAGAGGATATTGTGTCGACCAAACATACAAAGAATACTATTCACACACACACGCACACACACACACACACACACACACACACACACACACACACACACACACACACACACACACACACACTCACACACACTTGCCAGTACTGACATTAGCAGACCAACCTATCTTGTTATTCATACCATACTATTCCATACGGTTGCTTGGGGCTTATAGGGCTGAAGAGTGTCTACAGATACCACTACTGTTGATGTGAACTGTGTACCTCATACATTAGACCTAGGAATGTGTACTGTGTGTATCATGGTATAAAATATGAAACCATGCCCATCCAATGGATGTCGGTCTCACACAAACATACACACATGATACTCTTCTCTCACACACATTTGCCAGGACTGAGATTAGAACCCCTACCTATTTATTTATTGTTACTACATTGTTACGCATTTATTGCACATGCCACGGAGATTGTGGGGTGACACTTGTCCAAAGGTACTTTTAAGGTGAGGGACATCACCAGGCCTTGTAAATTATGACATTGGGTGATGTACTGGGTGAGAGAGGCCACAAAATGCTGTAACCTACACATGTACACACAATAATACACACACACATTTGCCAGGAGTTGTATTAGGACCCCTAGCTATGTAGTTGTTGGTATTATAGTGTTATGCAGTTACCGCACACACCACAGAGCTTATAGATTGGGGAGTGTCCCAAGGTACCTATATAGTGAATAACATCTACAGCACTTGTAAGGTATGGCAATGGTAGTTGTAATGGGTAAGATGGGCCACCAACTAATTTCACCCACATGTTTACACACTGACAAACATTTTTATACCCACTAATGCGCACACACACACACACACACACACACACAAACACACACACACATACACACATTTGACGGTACTGAGATCCATAGGTTCAAAGATTCATAGGTGTGTACGTGGCAAATGGCCATGGAGGCTTTACAAGGCTAGCCTACGGGAATACACTGGCATCATGGCATCTGACGATACTCCCCAGTGTGTCTACTGAGTATAGTTAATGGAGTGATCCCCAGGGTGGGTGTTCTATTCCCCATCCACTCCTCCAAATTTCTCTTGAAGAAGGCCAGTGATGTGCTCTGCTTGACATGTATGTGACTTCTATTCCATAGCATGGGCAGTCTCTGGCTTGTGAACCTGTCCCTCCAGTATGTCCTGTTGATTGTGAGGATGGGGTTGAGGTATCTGGGCATGATGTGTGGAAAGATTGGTTTCTTCGGATATAGCAATCCTTACAAGGTTGGGTCAGACATGGCTGTGTATGTCAGGCAGAGATCACACCTAAGTAGCCAATATGAGACAGAGATTCATTAGAGTTGTTGGAGTCTGTCCATACGGGGCTAGTGTGTAGTACCTATGATCCTCTTTGTGAGATACATTTGCAGCCCCTCCTGTTGTTGCAGGTGTCCAGTGGGGTACATGGCAAATGGGCCATATTACACATTGATTGGCCTACTGAGTGGAGAGTACAGGGAAACACTGTCCTTCTACATACTGGATTCAACACCCTTAGTCAGGGCAAGTGACACTTGGAAATACATTCGGAAGACAGTGGCCCTTTGGTGGTCAACAGAGAACTCACTGTCAGCCTGTGTTCCCAGTTCCCTTATGCCAACATCAGTGTTCCCTGGACTATCATCAATGTATTACTTTATCGGAACCATGTCATACCCAAAGGGGTTGGCGGCATATCATCTGGCATTGAGCTTATGCCCAGGGTTCTGACAACAGTCATAGGTCTTAGAGAGGCCTTTGTGAATGATGTCAACCTCACATGGGGGTAATAATAGCACATACCTTGTAGTCATCTACAAATATTGTCATCCAGGGTGGCTTCTAATTGGGCTGGTCTTCAGAGGTGTGGATCCCAAACATAAGAAGACCCAGGTCCACAACCTATGGGACTCCACTCATGGCTGTTCAGCAGTCTGACATGGAGTTTAATGCTTTCAAACGGTGGGTTCTATCTGTGAGCCAGTTTGGAGGCCACCAACTGATGTAGGGGTTGCTGCCTACCTGAGTGTGTTTGTGTATAATTCCTGAGTGGGGAGTGATATCCAAGGATTAGATGGGCTGCCTATCTTGTTATCTGTTCCATACTGTCACATAGTTATTTCACATGGCACAATGCTTATAGGGCTGCAGAGTGTCTACAGGTCCCTCCACAGTGGATGACAACTGTGGGCCTTGTAATGTGGACACTGGGATATGTACTGGGTGGGCAACAGCAAACAGTAGCAAAATCCACCCCCCATGGATATGGTTCTCACACAAACACAACAACCCCCCCACAGACAGGATACTGTTCTTAAACACACACACTTGCCAGGACTGAGATTAGAACTGCTGCCTATCTATTTATTGCTACTACAGTGTTATGCATTTATTGCACATGTCACAGAGTTTATAGGATGAAAGGTGTCCAAAGGTACTTCTAAGGTGAGGAACAGCACCAGCCCGTGTAAAGTATGGCAATGGGTGATGTACTGGGTGAGAGAGGCCACATAATGCTTTAAACTACACATATTTTCCAGAACTGGGATTAGGACTTCTACCTAACTAGTTATTTGCACTATAGTATTATGCAGTTACCAAATGCACTACAGAGCTGATAGGGTTGAGACCTGAAGAAAGGGACTGCTAAGGTGACTGATATCTGCAGGACAGCTAAAGTAGGGCAATAGAAAGTGTACTGAGTTTGAATGGACCCAAAATCTGTAATTTATAAACACACACACTTTTACATTTGGCAGGATTGAGATTAGAACTCCTGCCTAAATAGTTATTTGTACTATAGCATTATGCAGTTATCGCACGCACCACAGATCTTATAGGGTTGAGGCCTGATGAAAGGGACTTCTAAGGTGACTGATATCTGCAGGACTGCAAAAGTAGGGCAATGGGACGTGTACTGGGTTTGAATGGACCCAAAATCTTTAACTTATAAACACAAAATCATTTACATTTGCCAGGACTGAGATTAGAACTCTTACCTAACTCATTATTTGTACTATAGTGTTATGCAGTTATCGCATGCACCAGAGAGCTTACAGGGCTGAGGCCTGATGAAATGTACTTCTATGGTGACAGACCTCTGCAGGACTGCTAAAGTATGGCAATGGGAAGTGCACTGGGTGGGAAAGTGTATGAGCATGCCCAGTGTGACCTTCTGTAGTAAATGTGAGACTCGATTCCAGGGATTGTTGTACTCCAGTCCAGTTTGTTTTGTGCTACAGCCATACCTCTCAACCTGTTGGTGCAGGATATCTAGAGATAGCCTATAAAATGGGGAGACAATGGGCCATACAGTGATTGTGACTATTTCTCTTAGTAATGTATGGGTTGCTAGGGTTACAGGGTTTGTTTTTGTAGACAGCTGACATATATGACGTTTGACAGTGTCATGTATTGTTTCAATACCTTGTGACATACCTCCTCAGATCATCATCTTGATTTACCAGAGGAATACAGGATGGATGATGCACACACCAATATTATGGGCCAAATGCTAGGCATTATTGCACAATCTAGCCTGTTGAGAGGTGTGCCTACAACCAATTGACTGCTGGAGCTGTGGAAATGGTCCAGCACTTTGGTGATATATTACAATGGTGGAATCTCTCTGCATTTCTGTTCTGGCATGGTCTGATTTCCATTCCACGGTTGGGTAATATAAATCAGGCAGAAGCAGGATGACAGCCAGACTCCAGATAGATTTGTAGGGAATAAGGTATGTTGGGGGGTGTCCTGTGTCAGATATGTTGGCCTATAGCTACCAGTACTTTGCATAGGGGTTTTCTCAAAGGTTGACTGCACTTGGAGGGTCTTGTGTGTGTCAGACTGTTTGACCAGCCTGGAGATATGTGTATGGCTCACATATATGTATGGCCCACCTCATTTGGCTTGGCTGGCCACATTTTGGGGTCAGGATTTTGCATAGGATGAGTGATCAGGGAAGGGTGTGTTACTCCCCATGGCTGTGGGCCAGGGTTCTGTGGGTGCAGACATGTCACCATCTTCCAGGGTTAGGACTGCATGCAGTGAGTGCATTCCCATGTTTAGACTCCTAGCCCTACCTGTCGACTGTATAGAATATCACAGAATGTCCAGATTCATGACTCATATGTCTGGTTGGTTACCCAAATGAGTGTGGTTTTCAAGGTAAAGTGTTTTGCAAGTCACTCAAGGTTGAAGTCAGATATTACTGACAGTTGATATTGCAGTTTCAGACCTCATACCCTTCAGACATTCCATGCTAATACAATCATTCCATCAACTTTCTAACATTATTAGAGCAGTATTTCAAAGGTGTCCTTCTCTTTGGACTTTATCACCCCATTATTCATGGCTTTGTCCAGATTTCTGGCTCTCTGAGGCTGGCAGGTTTGCTCTTAGCAGTTAGCAGCATGGCGTTTCTTTGCATTTTGTAGACCATGTTATGTTGGTGTTATGGACCCCTTGATACTCCCTAACAGGGCACTGTGGTTGAGGCATGGGCATTTGTCAGAGGCCTGTAGGCCAGGTGTGACAGATGCAGGCCATCTTGTACCAAGGCAGTGCATTCTGATGATCATATGTTCCCAGGCTGCCAGGCAGAGGACAACCCTGGGATGGCACCAGTAAGTTGACTGGGTGTTACTGGCAATTGCTTCTTGTTCATGTTGAGCCATTGCTCTAGTTGACAGCTGGATGCTGCTTAAGGCTAGGGACATGTTACTGCATTTCTATGGGACTATGGGTGGGGGGTGTGACACATCTGTACACAATACACGTTTGCACAGACTGTTCTGATATTTGCTTAACATTTTGGTTCCGTATAGCATAGTGGCATGCCCTGTCTTTGAGACTACAGACATAACAGTATCGACCACAGGTCAGATTGTTCTGACATAAACATTTATAGTTTCAGACTTCTTACCTTTCAGAGCCATACTGCTACTGCCAGACCTGCTGTGATATCACTGTGTAAGTTTGTAGGTGGGACTTTCATGGATGTCTCCTTGTGGGGGCCTTTGACAGACATTTCTGTATGTTTTTTTCTACAGCTGATCTGCTGGGTGAGGCTGGGGGGTGAGTATGGGACCCCCACTTTGACATCAATGCTTGTGACATATGACCCCCCAGTTATTTGGCTCACCACATATACTGCAGTGGTATTTGTCGACTAGGGTGGTACTGCATAGTGTGGGTAAGCCAGTACTGGGCATACACTTTCTGCTGTCCCACATAGCTGTCAGTTGTCTGCTGCTATCCCAGTAAGCCATCCCATTCCCTTGCATGCTTGCATCAATACCATAGATATGCTATCAGAACATTCTACTCCATTCATTTATTGTTAAGAAGACTGACTTACCTTGTGCCTGACGCAGTTGTGAAGATGGTGCTTGAGGGCTGACTATGTCAGATGCATGCAGTACACTGCCTATATATGGTAAGGTATAGGCGGTGTGATGTTTGGCATCCATTTTACTGTGTGTGTATGAGTCAGAGAGATATCAGCCCTTGGGCCCTACAGTGTCAGTGTATGTGCTATGTGTTGCCTCTTTGCCAAGGCCAGGGAATACTGGGCATGCCTCCATCTGCCTACAGGGGCAGGCTCAGGATGTTCCTCCTCTGAGTCCCTCTGTGCCTCTAGAGATCTTGGCAATGGTGGGGGGGCTGTATGGCCCTTCCCCATTTTGTTCCTGCTACAGCTGTTTCTGCAGGATCATATTGTGTAGCATTGCACATACTATGAACATGTGTGCACATGTGGCTGAAGAGTACTGCAAGGCTCCACCGGATATGTCAAGGGAGCGGAAGCGTGACTTGAGCATCCCAAACACCTGCTCTATAATGATCCTGGTTTGTATATGTGCCTCATTATGGCATTCCTGCGTGGGTGTGTGTACATTTCTGATGGGTGTCATCAGCCACGGCTCCAGTGCATAGCCAGCATCCCCCATGGCCATATGAGATGTCTCCACTGGCAAATGCCTGGTACAGCTGTGACGAATGCCAGATATGGGAGTAGTGATAGCTTTCAGGGCTGCCAGCACACACATTCATGATAGTGCTTTGGGCATCGCACACGACCTGGCAGTTGATGGAGTGGAACCCCTTGTGGTTAAGGTAGACCTTACCCTGGTCACTGGTGGTGTTTTGATGTGGATATGCGTGCAGTCTATGGCACCCAGTACCTCCGGGTATTCTGTTACATGGTGGAAGAGATGCATATTGCTGGTCCTCTCCTCACGGGTGCTGGGGAAGTAAATGTGCTCAGCGGCATGTGGTCACATGGCATCCAGGAACTGGTGGAGTATCCTGGCTAGAGATGCCTGTGAGACTCCCATGATATCCCCAGTTGGTCTTTGGAAAGTACCTGTAGCTAGTATGCTTAAGGCTACACATACCTTGGTATCCACTGGGATGGGTTCCCCTCTGTTGGTTCTGGGTCTGAAGCAAGGCTGTCACAGCTCAATGAGTTGCTGAAGTATGTCCCTGTCCACACTGTAGAGATCTACTATCTCCAGATCATGTAGCCCCTGGTAGGTTACCCTGGATCTGAACACTCTTCTCCTCCTCCTCGGTCTGAGTTGGTTGTCAGCATTATCCTCCTCAGTGCCCTCAGCCTCTTGCACTTACTGATAGATCAACGCAACATTCATGTATTGTTATTTTTGTGTTGCAGCAGCAGAACAACGTCATGTGCATGGGGGCACACATGCTTACGGCAACCAACTTAAGTGTAATGCTGTGTTAATGCACAATTGCAGTACATACATAACACTACCGGCAACATGTATAATGTCTGAATTCATTTGCACAGGTCCATCCACTTTTGCACACAGCAGCAAGACATGGCAAGTGTCTCTCTATACCCTTACTGTGACCATTACCTGGTATTGCCTTTGTCTGCTGTCATGACAGTAGTGTATATTGACATTTTGATTTTTACCCAGCAATTGTAACCTACAGATACATCTTCAGGAGACATGAGCCATGCAGGTGCACCTACAGACAGAACAGGTATGGTTTCCTACAACATTCATAGGCTACAGCACTGTGTAGCACACCTGTGTTGTATGAAATTAATGTTGTTGTTTTGCATACACAGGGACCTCTGGCCAACATGTGTACCGTATGTCATGTGAGTATTAACATATCCTGTTACTGTGTTGTATATGTCATCATGCACCTCTGCCTGCATTCATGACTGTGTTGCAGAAACACACATTGTGCTTTGTTTGAATTTTCACACTACAGAATCCACATTATGACAGACAACATGCTCACCACACAGGGAGTTTGTAACAGGTATGCTATTTACTCTGTTTCCTGCATGTCAGTGCTGTTACTCCTATTGTCATCTATTAATATTGCATTTTTCTACCCTTGCAACTGCCATCGGTACCTCAGTCACAATCAACTGGTATGTACATATTACCTACTGTGTGTTGTACCTCTGCTGGAATGGTGCATGCCGGCTGGTTTGTGCTTATTAATATTGTGCTGGTGCCTTTGTTTCCCTATAACAATTGAATTTCAGCCCTCTCTTCTGGCACTGGATACCCACGAGGATGTCATGTGTGTCTTATATTGTTATTCCTCACATATGTCATGCATGTTGTGAAACTAGCATTAATTGTTAATGCCCGGTGATACAGGTTTCATGGGTCACACTCAGATATGACCTATTGCAGTGATATAATTGTGACACATGTTTGTACGGATCTCCTGCATATGATATATATGTGTGTTTATCTGACCTGTGCCATCTGTCTCTTTTTTTAGCATGTCTACTGCCTTCATCCTCTATTATCATGTCACCTGATCCTGAGGTGAGATCTAATGTGTCTTACTGTGCTAGCATGGCCCCTGACATGCAGGACACATATTTAGTAATACAGTCTGGCCCAAATGGTGACATTGGATGAGGCTGTAGCATCAGATGTGGAAGAAAACATGTCCAGCTATCCTGACAATGTGGGTCATATCAGATGTTGGACAGGATGATGCCTGTACACCACAGTCCCTTGCTGAGTCTACAGGTGTTGTTGACACTTCCCCACAACAGAGAGATAATGCCCAGCACAGTGCACATAGACAAGCAGCTATTGTGTGTGGGTATGTACCAAAGGTTATTCACCTACTCCTACAGTCAAATGAGCATTCCCAGCAACATCATGAATCTGACATTCATGTACTTGCCCATGCCACAGATTGTGTTCCACACCAGCTGTGTGTGTTGTTTGAAGCACAGGAGCACAGGCACAGTGAGCTCATGGTGGCATTGTCTGCACAGAATGGCAACATATTATCTGTGGCACAGTCTGCTGAAACCCTGGTTATAGCAGTGTTACAACAGTGCTGTAGTACAAGCTGGGTTTTGTATGCTCTGACTTTGTTTAGCCAAGTGCCACATGAAAGAGGCAGGCCCCTGTCAGTAAACTAACCCTTGGTCATCAGGTATCAATATATATGCTGCAATGTGATGCACATTTACTGCTGGCCAATCCAGTCTCAGTCCAGCAATCATAACTAGATAGTCTATTCGCACCCTTGTTCCTTCCCAAGGTGTGTCTCCATATACTGGTGTCACCCCCATCAGTCTCTTCTGTGGAGCAACACTGGCTGAGTGTTTCCCATATGCAGAAGGTCAGCCAGGAATGTGGTGTGAGCTGTCAGTGTGGGCACCCTAGACTGCATTAGAATAACACTGACAGTTGATCCACTATGTCCTGTAGTGTCAGCCTGACCCCATGGCAATGATGAATGATGGGGGACCACTGACTGTTTCATCTGTCTTTCTGTCTGTCTAACAGTGGTTGTTAAGAAGTCTGCTGCCACGGGAGTCTATCACTTTTACTGACCTAGGAGACTCCATTCAGTACATGATACTTTTTCCATACTTTACATTGCTATGTGTTACTAGTGATATTGACAACAGTTCTATAGTGTGTCCTGACTTACTTTCCTGTTTGCATCATTTGTTAGTGGAGAGATAGGGATGGGGTTCACAAACATATGTCCCTTGTTGTCAGCCAAACACACACATACACCACTATGAGTGGGATGCATACCTGTGTTAGTTGTAGCCTGAGTTGATGGTCCCTGTCATGATAGATTTATATATAGTCATACCGCTATATGTTATAATTATGTTGTTATGCTTGATGCTCGGTGTGCACATCTATGGGTCAACAACTGACCATAAATATTTAATCTGTGTACTTCTGTACATATGGCTTGTGTTGACTCAAAGGTGTGTGTCAGATGCTGCTTTCTTGCCTGAGCCTGGACTTGTGATCTCATTCTGCATCTTCCAGACCTGTTTCTTCTCCTCCTATGTTCTGTTCCTCATCTGACAGCTGTAGAATGTCATCTTCAGACATCTGGGGTTCTTGGGGTAGGTCACCCACACCTACAGCAGAAGACTGCCACGTGTTGTTGCTAGCATATTGAGTAGCATGGCACATACAGTAATCATCTGTGCTGCCTTTATACATGTGTATTGCTGTACACCCCTAGATGTGTCCATACATCTGAACTAGACTTTCAATACACCAAACACATGCTCTATGGTGTTTCTTGTCATGGCATGCAGTGTATTGTATGTCTCCTCTGCAGGGTTGGAAGGTTCTCTGTATAGAGTCATTAGCCACCGCTCAAGTGGATGATGACAGTGACTTGCTGTTGGGGGGAAAACATATGTTGTCATCATGCATAATATTGACAGGAATGTGTTTAGCTTACAACCTAGCTACATACCTGTACTTACCCATTAGTACTACCTGAGGTATTTCACCATGTTGGAATGCAGCCCCCAGAACACTTTCCCTCTATATGGCAGAATCATTATCACTCCTGGATTGTGTTGTCATGCTATTTGTTATACTGTCATCTGCAAACACCACCTGAAAGTTCAGCAATGGCCACCCCTTTCTGTTTATGTATCTTTCTGAATCTGGTTGAACTGGGGTCTTTATAGGGATGTGTGTGCAGTCTACTGCACCAAGAACATGGTGGAAGTTGGAGGTGATATATAACTAGTGCATGATGTTTTGACACTCCATGGGTGTAGATGGGAAGAGTATATGTTTATCTTGGTGCACATTGCTGCCAGCAATTGTGTGTACATGCAACTGACAGCAGTCTGTGACACTCCTACAGCATCTCCTATATGTTGCTGGAATGGCCCAGATGCCAATACACCTAGGCTGAGATAGATTTAAGTTTCAAGAGGTATAGAGTTGCCTCACAATGTACACACAGTCATGTTGGACACAGCCTACAACAGCTTTCTGTCTAAGAGATACCTGTCAATAATTTTTTGATCTGAGAGTTGGCTTATTTATAGCCTAGATCTCTGTCTAGCTGGCTGCCTTCTAGGATGTACAGCCAGATCCTTCTGTATGGTTTACATTACCACAGCCTGCTGTAGTTCATTCACTAAAGGTTGAATTTTTTTTATTTAGTATTGCTATGAATTCTATCGGATTCCATGGATGATAACATCCTTTCTTTGTGTTGCAGTATGGCATTAACTGAGAAACAGAGTCAGCATTGTACTTTGTAGCATTTAAGTTGTGTTGGGAGCACACATTGTGTTTTGGAGTCTGATTGGCATGATTGGAATCCATTATCCTATACTGAATAAATAAGTAGCCAGACTGATTCCAGCATGTCTTCTGAAATCTTGTCTGCAGCTGGTCCATTGAAGTCTTCCTTTGGCATGCTTTGCTGTCGGCAACTATCTTTTCGAATGCAGTCCAATATGTGAGGTAAGACTGACCTTAAGAGCATAAGGTGAATAGATATTGCTGGGTAATGTTCAACACCTGCCACAGTTAAATAAGTTGCACATTCTACATTTGCAACTAACATTTATAATCAGTGTCACCTGCTAAGTTTCACCCACCTCACACTTGAGTCCATTGCCTTCTAGTGCAAGCTTACCAACATTATTTGAAGCCTAAGTAACAAAAAAAAAACAAAACTATCACCACACTCTGTGAGCAGTCAGGTCCAAGAACAAAGCAGAATCCAATAATATGATAAAAACCAAAAGGACCCAATGAAGAGGTTGTAGTTTCCAGTTTAAAAACACAGTTTTAATCCACAAAAAGGAAGCACAAGTGCTTTCATAGGTACAAATCCCAATTCTTCAGATGCTAACAACTGTTCAAACAGGAATGGTTTAAATACATATACAGAAACACCTGAAGTAATGAAGTAGTAACATCACCTTAAAGCTGAACTCATGTTAAAATGCTCAAGACAAGGATATTATACATCTACCTGCCTATATTTGACTAAACATTTAAATACAGTACTTAAGTTTAAAAAAAAATATGTAAAAAGATATAAAGCATTACAATACATACTCTGCAAAATATGTATAATTATTTACTATATATACCTATTGCACATATTTTCACTTAGTGAAGGGTCTTTTCTTTAATAAAAGCTTGAGGGGAACATATTCATTCATTCCAAAATCAGCATTGGCTCTCAACCTTACTATCCATTCTGCTTCTAAGTTTTCTGTGACATTTCATATGTCATCACCTCTAATATTCTCAGATGCCCAGCTTATAACTAGAAACTTAAATGTGTGTCCAGAACCACTTCTCTACAATTGGTAAAAAGTTTGGTATGAATTTCACTGAGTCAATGTACATTAAGCAGTCTGTTTGTATAGTGTTGCTTGAGAATGCAAACACCTACTCACAGCTCTACTTAGTAAAAATTCTTGAAGGTTTTTTGAAAACACAGCATTCATGCATTATGCAACCTGTCAATCTCTTAAAGTGCTAGTCTGGAGCATTGACTACAGCAATATGTGACAGTTAAAATGTGGAATGACCCGTGTTTGCGTCAGGCAAGATGAGTGAATGTTTTATGCAGCATAAGTGAAAGGGACTTTCAACCAAGAATGTTCTAACTTTTCATTTTAATGATATGATGCATACAGCATTTTGTTTTCCCATCACATTTCTACATAAAGACAAAACAAATTACAAGCAGAGACATGATGATGAAAGATCTTGGACAAGTGACAATGAATTTCATCTTTGACCATTTTGTATCTACAACTGTCAGAATGATGTATTCTATTGTTTCTACATGGCATGCCTAGTCACTTCATGAGGGTTATTGTACCACTTCATATTTGCTCAGTCTGACTCATTAGTACAACAGTGTGTTCTGTATCTTTGAACATGCTTTGCCAAGCAGCAGTTGCTTACCGGAAATGTCAAATAGTTAGAAAACTTGAACTATTAGGAAGGCTTTCAATATTGTCCTATTCTGTTTCTCATGGGTTATTTAAATGTGAGTACCTCTGCTTTTCTATAAGATAATATTCAGTATGGTTATACTTGTAATGCTGACATTCCCAAACCCACTTCCTTGCAAGTGAACATCAAATTGGGGAATGTAATATTAAAATAGTAATATCAAAAAAATCATGACAGATACATTATGCAACATCTTCCATGATACTGGAATAAGCTTTAGTAACAATTAGAACAAGTCTGATCTAAAGTTCCATTCAATCTAGTTTCAGTTAAGAACTCTACTCCTACAAGAGAAAAGTCTTTTGCCATATTGCTCAGTTTACCTTTGACTGTTTTGTTTCTTCATTGGCTGGAAGTGCAGGCTAGAAGTGTCATCTCTTCATTAACTCAAATATCTTAATAAAGAGAAATATGACAAAAAAAGGAAAGAAAGAAAGAAAAAGAAAGAAAGAAATGTACAGAGCATCTCTTCCTCATTGCTTCTTTTCTTATTTTCTTTTCTCACACTACATTACCATCCCAATGTAATTGAATTAGCAGGCTGGTTCGTCATGGCTGGCTATACAGCTCATGTTAGGTGGACCAGAATGAGGACATACTTATCACTGTCACATGTTAGTGTTGTTAATTGTGAGACACCCTGCTCTACTGCTTCTGCTTTGTTACATAGCTGGATTGCTGCCTGGCTGCTTACAATAGTGATGGCTAAATATTTGCACACTCTCAATTTCTTGTATATGTAGACAGCTCTGAGTACTGCAGCTCAAAATAAGTACATCACAGAAAATACTTAGCAGTTGCATTGCATGGCATTAAGGCCTATGGCTGATAATAACTAAATCTGCATCATTATTTCAATTCATTGCTGGTGTAATGGGACAATTGCAACTTGCTGCCATGGATGGATCTGCATCTAAATCATTGAATATAGTCAGCTTTCTGCATGATTTTCAGAAAAAATGTAATAGCTACAGCTGCAGACAGATCTGGCTTTACATAAAATGTCATGCTATGTGAAGGTCTCCACGATGCCCCCACCTCCCTATTGCCCACTGCTCTCCCCCCACATTACCTGGTGCCCCCTTGGTGTCCCCACACAGGAGGAAGTAACAGAATCAGACTGGGGTTCTGGGGCCTCCTTATGATATGGAGGTTCTAAATGCTCTGAGGTATATTTTTGTGTTTTTTAAACATTTTTATACTATGATATTCTAATGAAATGCGGTCTTTCCCTTCTAGTCTGCCTTTTCCTGCATCTTTTAAATACATCTTCTCTCAAAAATGTTTTATTTTCCAAATACATTTGAATGAATTCCATAGTATTTATACATAACATCTTAAATAACTATGTACACTATTCACATTAGCCTGACACTATAACAGATCTAATGTATACAGTTACTTTATAAGTATGCCCAATCCATTATCAGACTGTCTGATCAATTATTGTATAGTGTCAATCAACAATAAGACTTTTCCCCAAGGGTTGTTGATAAATGGCTTTGGCTACATTTTTAGTTCTTTAATTTCCAATAATGCTGTGGTCTTCATTAGGCTGTAGAAGTCTTCCAAAGTTGGTATTGTGTTTGCATTCCATCTTCTTGTCATACACTTCCCTGAAATTTCAAGTATAGTCCATACTAGATTCATGTTTGACCTATTCAAATGAGGACCTTCATTCACATTTAAAAATAAAAGAGCTTTAGTTAAATAAAATGATTCATTAAATAAAGCTTGTAGAAAGTTATTAATACCATTCCAAAATAGCTTAATTTTAACACAATCAAAGAAAACGTGGTTCCAATCTGCATTGTGTACTTACTCACATCTCCAACATATTCCTTTTATGGAAGAACTAATTTTACTGATACTATCTGGGGTTAAGAATGCTCTGTGCAAGCATTTCCAATTAAAAAGTTTCCAGTATTGTGTAAAGGATATATATTTTATCGATAATAAGATATTTGTTTTAATATCTTCAGTTAGCAGTGTTGAGTGTCCTTTTGTTATATATTTCCAGTATGAGGTTTTGGGTGTTGTTTTATAGTTTATCAATATTTTGTAAAATTTTGAAATACTGTTTCCCATATCAAAGTCATTATATGTGATTTCATATATGGTATTTCTTTAAATTAAGAATTGTTAATTAATCTACTTAAATCTTGTGAATAAGACAGAATAGTCTGTAAAGTTAGCCAGTCCTGTTGTGGAATTTTGTATGTTGTTTTTATAACTAGCATATTTAAAACGTTTAGTTCTTTGATACATTGGAGCCAACAAACAAATCCTTTCTGTTCCCAGGAATTAATAATTTCTCTATATATTTTATGTGGAAAGTTCTTTGTGACTATAAATGGTGATAAAAGATAAAACCAGATTTTTAAATCTATATTTGCATTAATAATTTTCCTAAATGAGTCAATGTAATAATTAATCATATGTGTTTTAGTGGGTTTAGTTATGTTATATTGCATACTAATACATAATAAGCACCATGGCAAATTGTTTTTATCTGTTATTTGAAATTTTTTTGTAAATCAAATTCATTTATTGATATTACAGTTAGTAATTCTTTCCAATTTGCAGAGTAATTTGGACTTGTGCAATC
The DNA here is from genome assembly GCF_019279795.1 of Protopterus annectens. Classification (NCBI taxonomy): domain Eukaryota; kingdom Metazoa; phylum Chordata; order Ceratodontiformes; family Protopteridae; genus Protopterus; species Protopterus annectens. The sequence goes on along the minus strand of NC_056737.1, from coordinate 515,345,753 downwards.
TCAGATTGTTTTAGATATTGATGCTTTTATATATATTTCTATACCAGGAAAGTTTAATCCTTCTTGTTTCCGTGGGCAGATTGAATTAGCCGGTCTACACATTGCTTACACGACATAAGCCAACCTGTGCAATGCTTAGCGTTGCTTAATATGTAATTAGCGTTATATTGTCCTTTTGACATTGATTTATAATTTGTTATATGTTATGTCTATGTCTGGTATCTGTAATTCATGTGTATGTACACTGTTTGGGGTCCTGGGGACTTCAACACTTTCTTACACTGACACCTCACATCTAGCCTTACTACAGTACTCCAGTTCACATATTTATGTTATATTTATGTTATGCAGCAGGTTATACAACATCACACTGTACATAGATTCAATTCACATGTTCGGTTTGATTTTCCTATGGTGAGGATTTGTTTGCTGAAACCTCACTCATATGTGTTGCTATGATGCCTTAGTGGTTACTACTGTGACTATAGTGTACAGGGTCCTGAGTTTGAGCCTTGCAGAAGCTGTTTATTTTGTTGCTGGGCAGAACATGGGCCGTTGGGTACAGAGTGATTAAGGTATTTTAAAGCAGTTGTAGGTGGGTGTGCGCGGGTTTGCGCGGAGCTAAGCAATGCTAACCTCCGGTTACAGTTTCTTACACTCAGTTATCTTCTACTTTGCTTAATCTGTGTAGGCAATGCTTACCCCCATGCAATCACACTTAAACATGCTTACTAGTGGTTATATATGCTTACTACTGCTTATTTGAGCTTACACCTGCTTACTAGTGCCTTATTCATTATGACACTGACACTTCACATGTGCATTTAATGCAGTACTCCAGTTCACATTTAAATGTTATTTAGTAGGTTATACAGCAAAAAATGTTCATATACAGATTTCACATGGAAAATGGAATGTGCTGCAGTGGGACTAGAACCAGGAATGCCTGCTCGTTAGGCGGATGCTCTGCCCACTACACTATTGCTGTGCTGCTTCATTTGCATATATCTTCCTTGTTATCCTCTTCAGCCTTTTAAGCTGCTTTCACCATAGCTAAGTGATGGGCACACCCGCACACCTATGGTTAGCTGTACTCGGATTCTTAACAAAAAATAAAAGGGTTTCTTCTTTTGATTTTTATGTCCTGTTGCTGTTGTACACATGAGGGACTGTTGGTGGAGATATGCAGACACCTATGAGTGGTCTCGCTCATTTATTTACACTTCGTGTTGTTCTTCATTGCAGGGGCATGTTTATTCTGAGAGCTCTGCTCTCAGACATGCCCCCTGCACTCGTACACACTCCATGTAAGCCTAGGAGGTCGGGCAGCATGCCTTCATTAATATCCATGGCACTCTGCCATCCTCCTCCTAAACGGGTGCTTCCCTGCAGAACTAAGCTAGTCCTGCACAGAAGGATAGTGAATCCTGGGGAATGTTAGTAATATGTCATCAGCAACTAGCATTATTTTAGAATTTTATTGTTCATAAACATCTATTCCTTTGATTTTTATGTTGTTATGAACTGAATCTGCCAATATTTCAATAGCCAGAGCAAATACAATCAGTGACATGGGACATCCTTGTTTAGTGCCTTTTGTTAGATGTATAGATTCAGAGGTAAAAGGACCTAACTTGACATAAGCTAAATCATTTGTATATATATTCTTTAGGAGATAAACTAAGGATGCAAGAAATTCAAATAGCATTAGGATTTTGAATAAATAGTCCCAATTTAGGGAATCAAAGGCTTTCTTTATATCTAAGCCAATTGTGAGTGTTTCTTTATTTTCTTTATTAACATAATATATAAGATAAAATATCCTTTTAATATTGTCATGTGTGTGTCTATGATATAGAAATCCAGTTTGATCATTATTTATTGTTTTGGATAGTTGGATTTTCATTCTGTTAGTTAATGTTGTCATAAATATCTTAAAGTCATTATTTAATAATGATATAGGTCTATATGAGGTACAGAGGTTTGGGGATTTGTTTTCCTTTAGGATTGGCGTGATTAAGGAATATCTCCAAGAGGGTGGTATTAAAGCTTGTGACTGAATTTCTAATAGAGTTTTATGGAAGAGGGATAGTATCTTTGAAGGAAAAAGTTTATATATTTCCATAATTATGCCATCTATACCTGGAGCTTTATTATTTTTACCCTCTTTTATTATATCTGTAATTTCTTTGTAGGATATGGGTGCTTGCAGATCTAGTTTTAATTTTTCTGGTATATTTTTATATTAGAACATTTTCATCTAGATTTAATTGATCGATAGTATATTTTATTTCAGGAAATGTTCCATATAGTGATTTCTCTAGGCATCAAGAATGTCACCTATATCTGAGACATTTTTCCTTTCTTTTCATGGAAGATACTTTTAATGTTATTAGGTTTTGATTGTATTTTGATCCTTGTGGATAAATTATGTAGATATTTGGGAGAAGTGGCCAAGGTATTAATTTTTAGTTTTTCTAAAGCTAAACTAGTTTTATGTGTTAGAATTTCACTGTATTTATTGTTTAATACTTTTACTGACAAAAGTTGGGACTGTAGATCTAATAATTCCGAATCCCATTCTCTGATTTTTTTATACCAAGTTGGGGTTTTACCATATATGTAAGCTTTTGAGTCCCATGTCATTATTTTATTTATCTCTGTGGTGTAATTAATATCTAAGAAAAACTGTAATTCTGGTAGTAACCAGGGTTTGAACTCTTTAATTTTAGTTATATATGCTGGAATTCTAGAGTTAAAGATTAATGGTTTGGACCCATTTTGAAGTTTTAGTATCAATGAATTGTGGTCTGAAAAGGGGCAGGGAGTGATTGAGAAATTAATGATTTTAGAGTGCAAGTCATGGGCAGCAAATATTTTATCTGTTTTAGTTTGGGTACCAAATCTGTGATCTTGATGGGAAAACAACGATTTATCTTCTTTAAATTTGAAAGTATCTACAAGATGAAATGATTCTACCCACTTGTTTAAAGATTTTGATACAGCAGATGGTGCACAGTGGTCTTTTATTTGTAGTTTCAGAAATATCAAATATACAGTTAAGCTCTCCTCCTAATATTAAATTGCCTTTATAATTATTGGAAATGAAATCCAAGTGTTTTTTAACAGTTCCTGTTCCAATGCCTGGGAACCAGAATAGATTGGCTAGGGTCCATATTCTGTTATTATATTTAACTATTACTAATGCCATAATGCCTTCTTTATCTTCATACTTATAAATGATTTTTGGGTTAATCACATTTGTTTTCCATAAAACTGTTGTCTTATAAGTGGATTGCGCCAATATCATATATTCCTTAGGATTCCATTTGTAATTGTCATTTGTTTTGAAATGAGTTTCTTGAAGGAAGACAATTTGTGCTTTGTTCAATTTTAAATATTTCAGTAGACTTGATCTCTTGTAATCCAAAAACATGACAACCACAAACAGCACCAAAACCACAGATACGAGGAACCTGGCTCCAGTAAAGGCTGTCCCTTCCAATATTCCTCTTGTCAGAGGAATAGCTGGTACAAACGCTTCCACAAAATGCACTATTGGATTCTTGTTAAAAGTTCATGGACCTTAATTGCAATACTTAGAATAGTGCAACTTTTAATACAATTAGGGAGAATATACATTAATTTGAATACTGCATTATTAAAATTCATGTATATTCTCCCTAATTATATTTAAAGTTGCACTATTCTAAGTATTGCAATTAAGGTCCATGAACTTTTAACAAGAATCCAACAGTGCCTTTTGTGGAAGTGTTTGTACCAGCTATTCCTCTGACAAGAGGAATCTTGGAAGGGACAGCCTTTATTGGAGCCAGGTTCCTCATATCTGAGATTTGATCTCTTGCTAGGATTGTTTATGCCATTGGTATTTAAAGATAATAAAGTGAAATCCATCTTATGTTATTTAGACTATGTGTTTTTTGTTCTGTTGTGACTATTAAACATTTTCCACTGATAACTATAAAGTATATGTTTGAGCTTTTAAAGGAAATTATCAGTTTTATATTTTGGGTGTTTACCAATAAAGTAACGTTTTGGTCAGGCATACTAAAAATGTTTTTGTGAAATAACAAATTTAAATTAATAAATGTAAACAAAACTAAGATGCGCACTAGCTGTGGAATGAAAATAATTCCTAATCTGATGGACAAACCTAAGTCCATCAGATTATCACTCATACCTTGACAATCCAGAACTTCTGAGCTCCATAAATTGAATTATCATATGGAGAATATTTGTAATAGGAATAAGCAATATTTATATTATTTTGAACAAATATAGTACTATTGTAGATTTAGACAGAATTCTAATACAATATAAATGTCTACTTATTGTATAAGCAATTAGTATTTACATGAAAGATTGATGACAAGCAATTCAATAATAGTAAAGTAGGATGTATCATATATAAAACATCAGTAAAAGATTATAGCACACAGTTATTTAACCTATTCACCCTTATTGATGAAGTCTTTCAAAACATATTACTTAATACAAATAGATGGTAATAATATTTATACCTAATGTTTATAATACAATGTATTTTACTGGATATACCAGAAGTTATATTTCATTGTTTGCCAGCATTTAAGTAATCACTTTGTTGCTAACTTACTTAAAGCATCAAGTTTGTTTTATGTGTGAACATTGATGAAAGTTAGTGCATTTTAATTATAAGTGCATTTCTCTTCCCCCCATTTCCTACACATAAGGATTTTCATATCTGTCATTTCTTATTATAAAATGAGTGAAATTATAGGTTAAAAACAACCAATTCACTTATTATGATTAATGGTTGCAAGTTCCCTTTCCATATTCATAAATTGCCATTTATGGCATATACTGAAAGTTTTTAGATTTAAATGGCTGCATTCTATTTTGTATAATCACCAAAGGTTAAACTGAGTGATTGTTGTCAATTTAATACTATTTGTTCAGAATATGATTGTTACATTCTGTGACATTCCTAGTTTAGGCTTCTATTGTTTCCCTTGAACAACTTTGTCAGTTTGATGTCATGTATAAAACATTAGTTACTTTATAGGTTCATAGGTAGGTACTAGGCTATCGGTCCAAGGGCCTAAGTAAGCCTAGCCAACAAGATTTCCTGGCTTATGCCATCCAAGAAAGCACATTTCCTGTGCCCCTGTTGAGTAGAGCCACAGGAGTGATCCCCGGGGTGTATTTCCTATTTCCCATCCACCCATCAAGATTTTTCTTGAAGAGTGCTAATGAGGAACTTTGCTTGACATAGATGGGTAGCTTATTCCAGAGTATAGGAAGTCTCTGGGGCAGGAATTTATCCCTCCATCATGTCCTGTATATTGTGATGACAAGGTTTAGGTCCCTAGAGCATGTAACTCAGAGGGATTGGGATTTCTTTAGGTGTAGCATGTCCAACAGCTCTGGGTTTAAGATAACTTTATATGTTAGGCAGAGATCTCCTTGGAGTAGGCGATATGTTACAGAGGAAAGTTGGAGTTTTTTGAGATGGTCAGTGTAGAGCATCTATTTGAGGCTAGTAATCCTCTTTGTGAGGTATTTCTGTGGCTTTTCCAGCTGCTGTAGATGTCTTGTGAGGTACATTCCAAAAATGGCATTGTACTGCATAATGGGTATAATGAGTGCCAAGTAGAGGGGAACAATGACCTCTTTTCTCATGGATGAGGACCCTTTTGTGATGAGGTGTGCCACATAGAAGGATTTCCTGACTACTGTGGCGATGTGATTATCAAACGAGAGACTACTGTCCACCTGGGTCTCAAGGTCTCTTACCACACATTTGGCATTAAGTAGACTGCCATTTATGTGGTAGTTCATGGATACAGAGTTTTTACCAAAGGGGATGACAATGCACTTTTTGGCATTGAGCTTGAGGCCATGCCTCTGACACCAGGCATCTGTCTCATTGAGGTCCTTCTGTAGGATGTCAACATCATTTGGGGACTCAACTATGGCTCCTAGTTTGCAGTCATCTGCAAACTTCATTAGTCAGAGGCCTTCTGTGTTAGCCTGTACTTCAGAGAAGTAGATACCAAACAGGAGAGGTCCCAGGACTGAACCCTGTGGTACTCCACTTGTCACTGGTTTGAAATCAGATTTGGAGTCTGCAACTTTTACAAGTGTGGGTTCTGTCAGTGAGCCAGTTGACAGCCCATCTTGTGATATTGGGATTTGTACCTAGTTTAGTGAGTTTAGCTATAATTCCAGAATGGGGGATGGTGTTGAAAGCCTTGGTGAGGTCAAGATAGGCTGTGTGAGCCACCTTACCCTCATCTACGGCTTTGATGACTGCCTCAAAGAAGTCAATCAGGTTCAGAAGGCATGATCTGCATTTCACAAACCCGAACTGGGTGGGGTCCAGAGTTTGGAGGTTGTCAATGTCTTTGTTTATGAGTTCCATGATGATACGTTCCATGGCCTGCAGACCAGGCTCATCAGGCTAATAGGGCAATAGTTCCTAGGATCAGTGGTGGCTCCCCCTTTGTGGATTGGGATAACTGTTGCTGTGCACCATTCAGTGGGCACAAAGCCTGACATGAGACTATGACTGAACATGGTGCTTAGGTGGGGAGCCAGTTCATTCTGAAGTTCATGTAAAACGCAGCCTAGGATGTTGTCCAGTACCATGGATGGTGTATTTTTTGTTTTAGGGAGTGTAGCTTTTACCTGCATAGATGTGATTACAGGGACACTGCATTCTTCCTGTATAGATATGGGCCCTTTAGGGAGTGAGTGGGGGGTAAAGTTAGCACTGAACCTATATGCCAGGATTTTGGCAATATCAGTTGGTTCTGTAATTTTTGTGCCATTGTGCTGTAATTCAGAGAGGCTATGGGTGATGACATTGAGATTCTTGACATAGCTATAGAATTCTTTGTGGTTGCCCTTAGAATCAGTGGTGATTTTGTTTTCGTAGCTTGCTTTGGACGATTTTATAAGGGATCTCAGCTTCTTATTGAGGCTGACCAGGGAACTCCTCCACTCATGGGATTTTACTCTCTTTTGCAACAGTTTCTTCCTTCTGTTGTAGAGTTTGTTTATGGCAGGGGACCACCAGATTGGCTTCCTTTTTTTGGGGGATAGCATCTTGGTTCTGTTTGGGATAGCACGATCCATGCACTCGTAACAGCTTAATTATTATGTATGGTCAAGATGGTATGGTAACAGCTTAAGTACTAGTATTATGTATAGTCAAGATGGGTTATAAAACCACAATTCAAGTTAAAGCAATTATATGACTTGTTATGCACATTTACTTATATGAGAAAATCATCATGTTTCCCCTTGATGTTCAATATAGTATATGTCATTTATGAAAAAACAGTAGTGTTATTATACACAAGCCTATTTTATTAAACTGAGTGTCTATTGTCAATTTAATACTATTTGTTCAGAATATGATTGTTACATTCTGTGACATTTCAAGTTCAGGCTTTATTGTTTCTCTTGAACAACTTTGTCAGTTTGATGTCATATATAAACATTAGTTACCTTGGTTACCGTTTATTATATATGGTCAAGATGGGTTACAAAAACTACAATTCAAGTTAAAGGAATTATATGACTTGTTATGCATATTTACTTATATAAGAAAACCATCCTGCCTCGATGTTCAATGTAGTGTATGTCATTTATGGCAAGTTAAGGCAGTAGTGTTATTATACACAAGCCCATGTTATTAAATCCTGTCTTTAATATTTAAATTCAGAAGACTGCTTCATCTTATATGACGATTATTTATTTTATGTCTAGATTTACTAAAATCATACATTACATAATTATTGTGTGTGTTTTTTTTTTTTTTGGCTGCTGCTTAGTTATTTGAGAGACCACAAACTGTAATATTTAGTCTTATTATTAGCTCCTTCCATGCAGGTTTATGCAGTCCATAGACCTTAAATTATGAGACCCTTCTAGTTTCTTATTTGTTATAAGTATAGTTCCATCCTTACATACACACGTATCAGTACTTCAAGCATGGGCAACAATACCCATCCAGTTTTGCCAGAATAGCATTCACTAGTTCATGTGGTGTGTTTCTAGGCTGTTCTTAAAATATCCAAACCAGTATTTGTCCTGTTCCATTTTACCAGCCTGTTCCATGCAGTGGCCACTCTGCCAGTGAACCAGTCAACACACCTTCCATTCCCACAGATATTTCCATGAAGGAAATCTGATGACTCTTTAGCACTTCCCTGCAACCCCAAACACCCCTAGAATCAGCTATCCCCATATGCCCAAGACATCCGAGCAAGCTCACCTCCCAGACCACTGCAAAGGGTTCTGCACAAGACCAAGTGTTCTTAGTCTTTCACAATAACTCAGACTTCCACTCTTATGTAGGTCCTTAATGTGTTTGGGCCAAAGTACATTTTAATTATAAAATTGCGCTTTTTTTAATCAAGAATTGACTTAATGAGCTAAACAAAGTGTTGGGAGACCATCAATATGTGTACATGTGGTTTAAAACAGCCCATTTATATATATATATATATATATATATATATATATATATATATATATATATATATGTATATATATATATATATATATATTTTAAACCAAAAACATTGCCGAGAATCATCTCGGAGGCTCCTCAGAGCCGTTAAGCATTATCGTCAGTCTGTCTCCATTATCATAGCAACCTGGGAGCATCTGTTTCTGTTAGTGTGCCTGTGTACTGCATACCAGAGGCTCTCGATGCACCTGAAGCAAAGCTTCACTTCACTGCAAGTTCAAGCCTAAATTCCCTCCCTTTCAGTGAGGCAGCAGCCAGGAAAAGAATGGAGAGCAAACAGATAAAAAAAAAAAACAAAAACTCCCAACAAGCTGCAACAAGAGATAACGCATTCTTCCAGCCTACCCACCTCTCACTCAGCAGATGTATAAACAAAGTATTCACTGCCAAAATATCCCCAAATCACAGTTTTATCCACCCCCTTCCCCTGGATCCAGGCTAAAACACCAAATGTCTCTTCCTAATACACAAGCATCAGTAAACCTCTACCACAGCTTCCGGGAGATGAAAATGGCAACATACAACAGCTGCCAGACACAGCTGCATCCACACACACCATGTCAGGCTTAATCAAACAGCACTCGAAGCTATGATACCTGCCATAATTGATATTAACTATGTTTAGACAGAATAATAATGACATTTGTACTAGCTGCCAGACATGGCTGCATCCATGCACACCATATCAGGATTGATCATACAGCACTCAAACCTATGATACCTGCCATAATTGATATTAACTATGTTTAGACAGAATAATAATGACATTTGTACAAGCTGCAGACACAGCTGCATAAATGCACACCATATCAGGATTGATCAAACACCACTTGTAGCTGTGATACCTGCCATAATTTATATTAACTATATTTAGACAGAATAATGATGATATTGTACTAAGAGCTTGCTACTATTATTCAACCAGGATATACATGATATTTATAAATCATACTTTAACTGAAGAAGGCATTAGTCTCCATGACAGATTTTTTTTTCAAAACACTCTACTGTTACTGCTATTATATATTTTATTTTAAGTTTTGTCCTCCTGTGGGCAGCAGACACGTGATATCAGCTAAGGTTCTTTCCCTTCCCAGGCCATCATCTTTATAATAGTTACCCTTCTCCACCTCTCCTCTTCTTTGCTACTCCCCCCTGCCCCTGGCCATTTTACCATCCCTTGTCAGCCTGCCTTACTACGGCTGAAACACTCCACTTCACTTGTCTTTCCTGTTTCCTTACTGTCTTTATTTTACTGACCTGGCTGCTGCTCTCCTTTCTCTTTCTTTCCTACCTTACTCCTTATCATTTGACTCTATTTTGTATCTGCTTGCCTACTTTCTAGCCTTACTTATCACTCTCCCTCTGCTAACTACTACTGTCCTTGTATACCTGTGCTTGCTATATTCTTGGAAACTACTGCCTACTCTTTTCATCCTTTTTGTGAGAAAAGAAATAACTCTCCTTATTATTTGGCTAAACTACGTAGCATATGAAACAGTAGTGTTTCAGCTACTCTGCTTGCTGATACACTTCGCTCTCCTCTCTGGCTGTTTCTGCCCCGCTTCGCTCTTTGACTCTATTTTGTATCTGCTTGCCTACTTTCTAGCCTTACTTATCACTCTCCCTCTGCTAACTACTACTGTCCTTGTATACCTGTGCTTGCTATATTCTTGGAAACTACTGCCTACTCTTTTCATCCTTTTTATGAGAAAAGAAATAACTCTCCTTATTATTTGGCTAAACTACGTAGCATATGAAACAGTAGTGTTTCAGCTACTCTGCTTGCTGATACACTTCGCTCTCCTCTCTGGCTGTTTCTGCCCCGCTTCGCTCTCTTCCCTACCCCCTTATCCCACCCACCCCACGTACCTGTAGCCTTATACCTAACAGACCACACCCCTCTACATCTATACCTATCCTATACTCCTACATACCACACCTCCTCTTTATCCACACCTACCCTAATCATCTATCTCACTTGCTCCACCCTCCTTCTGATACCTCCCTCTACCTCTCCTCTCTCCCTCCCCACTTAAAACTACACAGATACCTTGACATCCACCTGTGTTATTTACTCACTATAGATACTAAACCCATATCTAGTCTACTCCCCTCTGTCACATCTCAACATGTCTACCAAAACTCACAAACCAATATCTAAAACCCCTGTAACAGGAACTACTCTGAATAAGTTAACACTTCTACTTATTATTTCTCTGGCCCTCACACTACCATACTTCCTAACCTGTTATGAATCGAATTCCAATTACCACTTCAATTTCTCTCCCAAACATACTGCCTTTGAATTCCTAACCACAAATTTGACTCATTTAAACATTACATCTACCCCTAGATACCTCCTTGCCAGATATCACAGACTGTTCCACATTAAAATTCTAAATCTCTTGATTAGGAAACCAAAATACTCACTGTATTTCCCCATCACAGCCTACCTCAAACATAAGCATTCTACCTTAGCAGATGGGGACATCCACCCCAACCCAGGGCCCTTAACCACTTCATCTGATGAGGCAACTACTTTACTAAACTCTTCCCTTCCACTACCAACCTCTAATCCAAATACTTTACTCATAGGTCACCTTAATATACGAAGCGTCAATAACAAAATCACCCATCTCCACTCCCTTCTTCAACATCACTCGTTTGATATTCTCTGTTTAACTGAAACCTGGTTGAAACCCTTTACTAAAGACAATGTAATCCTACCTCCAGGCTATAACATCCTAAGACTTGACCGCAAAACTAAAAAAGGCGGAGGAGTTGCAATTCTATTCAAAACAGAACTTAATGTAACATTAATACCCTATGATAACCCAGACAGCAATAAGACTGAACTTCTCATCTCGAAGCTGCAACTAAACCCTAAAAAATCCATCTATATTATCTGTATATATCTACCTCCTGGAAATAATTCCACCACTATAGAAAATATCCTAAGTTGGCTCTCCACCTCCTATCCTCAAGAAACCATAATTCTTGGTGACCTCAACCTGGACTGGTCCTCTTTAACTACTAATAACCCAGCTTTCCATATCAACCTCTCTGGCTTCAGTCAAATAATAAACACCTCTACCAGGATTAATAAATCTAACAACAAAGGAAGTACTCTAGATTGGATACTTATTAACAAACCTCAACTTAAATATCAGTCTGGAACAGTACCTGATGACTTTAGTGATCACAATCTAACCTTTATTATTAGGCAGAGAAATGCCTCTAACAATACACCTATCTATAGGACCTTACGCAATCTCAAATGTTTCAACCCTACTCAATTCAGAACTGAACTAAAGGCCTGCAATTGGAACCCACTAAAGACACTTCCCCTTGAAGAAGCTGTGCTTTTCTTCAACACCACCTTCCTAACTATTCTTGATAATCATGCCCCATCACGCTCCATCCGAATTAAATCTAAACCTGCCCCCTGGCTATCTAAAGACACAAGACAAAAAATGATTCTTAGAAACAAAGCATGGAAAAAATGGCGAGCTAGCAAATCTAGCGTAGACCAACAGACCTTTAGACACCTAAGAAACTCTACCAAAAAAGCCATTTTCTCTGATAAAAGAAGTTATTATAGTAATCTCCAACAAGCTAACCACAACAACCCTCAAAAATTCTGGTCAACCCTTAACAGGCTTCTACACCCTGGACAGACTACCACTCCTTCCCCTACCGGATCTGAAAAGAATTCCACCCTTGATACTGCCAACACCTTCAACTCTTTCTTTATTGATACTATTAACTCTTTGGCCTCACACCTCTCTAGTGACAACACTAGTATCCCCGATCCTGCCACCTCCAAACTACCAGCCTTTAGGCTACAACCCATCTCCACTGCCATTATACAAAAATGTATTCACAAACTCAAACCATGCACCCCCTCAGCAGACCAACTCCCATCTGAATTCCTTCAAAAATCAGCCGTGGAAATTGCCTACCCCATATCTATTCTTATTAACAGAACCATATATGAAGAAACCATACCTGACATCTGGAAAATCTCTCACATCATACCCTTACACAAAGGAGGCAACTCCTATGAATACTCTAATTATAGGCCCATTGCTCTCTTGTCCCCACTAGCAAAAATCATGGAAAAATGTGTCCATTATCAGTTAATGGACCACCTAATAAAAAATAACATTCTCACTCCCTGTCAACATGGCTTTAGGCCTTTTCATAGCACAACCACCGCTCTCCTCACCTTTACAGACCTTATTAACAAGAACCGAAATAATTGTACCCTGTCTTCAGCTCTCTTCATTGACCTATCTAAAGCCTTCGATATGGTCAACCACTCTATTCTCTTAAAAATTCTTGAATCTCTCTCCTTGGAATCTAAGACTGTCCAATGGTTTTGTTCCTACCTTACAAACAGGAAACAAGCTGTTCTCTGGGATAATAAACTCTCATCCCTTCTTCCAATTTCACTCGGGGTCCCCCAAGGCTCCATTCTTGGACCACTTCTTTTCTCCCTCTTTATTAATGACTTACAGACAGCTATCCCCCAGGCTACTTGTATACAATATGCGGATGATTCCACATTAATTTGCTCTGCTAAATCCATCTCTGAACTTCAAACTATTACTCAAGCTGTTTTCTCTAAAGTTGAAACTTGGTTCTCAAAACGCTGCCTACTCCTAAACGCTAAAAAAACCAAACTCCTACTCTTTAAGCCCAGTACCAGATCCCCTCTATTAGACTTTACTATCCTATCTAACAATGGAACCATTATATCACCTGACCCCGATACCAAACTGCTAGGTGTCACGATTGACAACAACCTTACCTTTGATTGTCATATCAACAATACCATTAAATCTGTAAACAGGAAACTTGGCTCTCTTTATAGAATTAAAACTTTCTTAACCTCCCAAGCCAAAGCTACTCTTGCCCACTCTCATCTTATCTCGACTCTTCTCTATGCCTCACCAATCTATACGAACCTTAAGAAAAATAATCTCTCAAAATTATGTTCCACGTACAATAATATAGCTAGATTTGTCACTGGTCAACCCTTCAGAACTCACCACTGTCTGAATCTGCAGCAACTTAACTGGCTTGAATTGTCTAACATGCTGCTACAGTCTCAACTGACATTTGTCCAAAAAGCATTCTACCAACCTCAAAACACACCTATACTCTCTAACCTCATAACCTCCTACTCTAATCTGAACTCCCTCCGTTCATCAAGTAAGCTGCTAGTTACCTTAACCAAATCCAATAACCTAGCAGGTGATTCCCTTTTCTCTAACACCATTGGAAAACACTGGAATCAATTACCTACTGAACTTACTTCCATTGCATCTACTGTTCTGTTTAAACAAAAACTTAGAATTTACCTTAAAAGCCACTGGATGTGTCCCTGCTCTAATCCTGACTAAAGTAATTTGCCCCATATAATCCATCTCTCTCTCCCTACTTTTCTTCCCATCCTGCTTCCTCTCTTTTTCTTTCTATCTCTACCTCTGTGAAGTCCTCCTCTTCATCTATCCTCCTTATGGCTAGAAATCTCTTCCACACTAGTATTTCTCTTTATTCTTGCTCTCTCATTTTTCGCTGCTTCTCTCTCCTTGATCTTTGAGCTCTCTTCTTGGTATTAAAACATGTTAGTTTATTCATCTGGATGTTACTTTTTCCCTAGACTGTCAACTTCCTCTTCTTTCTTTTGACAACTTTCTGTCATTTCTCTTGCCCTGCTCTTACTCTTACTATTCTTGTTTTTAGAAATAGGTTAAAATGTGTATTATGATTTATTTTTTGTGCTTAAAATGTATTTCATTTTTTAAATGTGGAGCTTTTCTCCCCGGGCCTCTGCTGAAAATGGAAATATATCCAGTTGGACTAGCCCGGTCAACAAATGTAAAATAAATAAAAATAAATAAAATAAATAATGTTAATTTGTTACATTTGAGTCTGAACTCTGATGAATGCTACCTTGTTGAATTAATTAATTACATAAATTATTCAAAGTAAAAACAATGAAAAAATGAACAAGATAAGTATTCATTGAGTTCAAGTAGGGGAACAGAAACTTCTATGTTTATATTATATATTGCTCTGTTTGGCTTATATATAATGTAAACAGTAACACACCTTGACCTACCTTTGTTTGTGAAGAATTACTGGACTCTTAACATTCTGAATAAATCATTACTTTTTCTCAGTTGTTTAAGAAACCCTCCTTTTTTTAAATAAAAACAGATGACAAGTGATGTACCATATCAGTTGATACTTTGAGAGAAGTAGTTGTAAGAGTTATTTTTTTAGGACAGCTATCTTGAAATCAGGTTTTTGTTTCTTCTTTCTAGCATCAATCCAAGGATTTGTTTCTTTTATTTTTTTAAGATTAGGGGCCACCCATTACATTTTTTCTGGGATATACACTATGTTGTTGTTTTTGATGAATATAGTAGCTTCATCTAAGTCATTAAAGGTTTTCATCTCATTGGCAAAAAGTATTTTTATCTTGGCTGGAAAGGCCAGCTGTGCTTTAATTTTGTTTTGTTTCAACAGTTTTATTATTGCCCACACTTTTTTCCTTTGTTCTAGTATTCAGGAATAATAATCATTGTCAAACCTTATCAGGCTTTGATTGTATTTTAAGGGTGATTTTCTCCAAGCAGATTTTAATATTAGTTCCTTGGCCAGAAATGAAAGAAATTTTATAACTATGGATCTAGGTGGACTATTTGTTGAGTTAGAAGCAGGTTTCCTCAGTGCTCTATGCGCCCTTTCAATTTCAAATGAAAGTCCCTCTTTCAAGTCTAAAAATTCAGGAATCCGGGTTGTTAAGAATGAAATAATGTCTTCTACTTCAGAGTTTTCAGGCAGACCAAAGATCCTTATGTTGTTTCTCCTTTCCCTGTTTTATAAGTCATCTATTTTGTTAAGCAGCCATGTATTCTGTTTAAGTAGAAAATCTTTTTGGAATTCTTCCTCTTTGAGTCTCCCTTCAATGTCATTTAGAGACGTCTCTATATTTGTTATTTTTGTATGATATTGCTGTAATAGTTCCTTAAGAGTATCAGTCTGTTTTTGAGAATTTAATTTGAGGTTTTCTAAGTCATTTTTAAAGCCATCCATCTTCAAAGATAGTTCCTGTAAGGTAGACATCATCAATTGCAGTTCTTTTTTCAAAGCAGCATCTGGATGAGAATTCCTTGAGTTTTCATATTCAGTAACTCAATATAGCTCCAAGTTACTAGACAGGAACATTTTTTGCATATATCCACCAAATATTTATGTAGTTTAGTTGTTTATCTATAGATTTCTGACATTTTAAACTTGAAAATAATAAAAGTTTTCCTATATCATTATACTAGTTTGTGGAGCTCTCAAAATTTTTTTAAATACATCTTGACTGGCCAAGACTGCACTGAAATAACTGTAGAGGAACCGACTGAATTAAGCTGGGGTTTTGAGGCCATTAGGCCCCTAGATTCCATGGGGTTACAGATGGTCAGTGGTGCATTTTTGAGTTTTTTTCCCAACCTTTTGATCCAATGATGACTTAAAGAAAATAACAAGTAAAGAAAGAAATTGAGTCTTATTTTTTTCAGGGAAGAAATATGTTGTGCTCAAGGCTTAATGTTTAAAGCTATGAAAATAGCAGTTCAACATGAATTAAAAAGACAAATGTGAGGATACAAAATCATATCTGGGAGTAGTACCTACACCTCAAAAAAAATAAAATAAAATAAAATAAAATACTGACCTTCTGTATAGATCCCCTCTCAGTTTGGGATGAATATGAATGTGCAGACAGTCATATATTTCAAGTTGCTGTTGCTATATATATATATATATATATATATATATATATATATATATATATATATATATATATATATATATATATATATATATATATATATATATATATATATATGTGTGTGTGTGTGTGTGTGTGTCTGTGTGTGTACAGCATGCCTCCTTACCCCTACCCCAAAAAGATGACTGCTGTCTGTCTACCCATCTGATGTTAGACTGTGAAGAAAATGAAAAAACAAAGAGAACACAACATACTTCAACCGGTTGCTATCACATTAATATAAGCAGCATGCTTCATTACCCTCTCCCAAACAATACCTGCCTGTATACATATCTGAAGTTGGATTGTGAAGAAAGTGGAAAAAAGATCACTGTAATGTTTCCAACTTGTTATTCCTAGAGTTTTCAACTTGTTATTCTAGAAAGTACACTGTTCCTATACAAGCTATAGTGACCTTTTCTGCACACCACTGAATTTTGTGAGGAAAGTTGAAGAAATAATGACCTCAGTGTCCCCAGCTTCAAACCAAGCTATAGTGGTCTAAGCATACCTTTGAGGTTTGGGAAGAAAATTTAAGAAATAATAACATTGTTCCCTGTCAAAAACATAAGCTACAGTGACCTTTTGTACACACCTCTGAGCAGGGCCAGTTTTAGAATAGGTGGGGCTCATGGCAGAGGCCACTACTAAGCCTGTGTCAAAATCCATGTATGCAGTTTACATTGTGATGGGCATAAGCTCTGAGGCTCTGGATGTTTCGTGATGCATTTTATGTCTTACTTTTTTAAAAGCTGACTTCTTAACTGTTTTTT
Source organism: Protopterus annectens (assembly GCF_019279795.1). Taxonomy (NCBI): domain Eukaryota; kingdom Metazoa; phylum Chordata; order Ceratodontiformes; family Protopteridae; genus Protopterus; species Protopterus annectens. The sequence continues at coordinate 515,328,598 of NC_056737.1, read as the reverse complement.
TTTTAATTCTGCTACCTAGGAGTGTTAAATAAGATATGTATGTGTCTGAAAGTATTCTGTGTGACCATAGGTAAAAATCAGTGATACCATATTTACACACACACACACACACACACACACACACACACACACACACACACACACACACACACACACACACACACACACACACACACACACACACACACACACACACACACACACACACACACACACACACACACTATAGATCTGATTTTTCAGGTAAAATGATTTTGTACCACACATGCTGAAACCACCCCTGACAAGCCAGGTATACCACACGATGCACAAACATATACACACATGCTGCATTCTTATCTACAGGCAAATTGGAAGGATGCCAATTGACCTACAGTATGTTTTTGGGGTGGTGGAGAAGACCAGAGCACATAGATTAACCCACAGAGAGACAAAGAGGGCATGTGCACTCCACACAGAGGAAGCCAGAGCCATTAGCTCAACCAGACCCTCGCAGTGCCAAATGTCAGTGCTCCTCACTGCACCACCATGGCATTGGCAGCTGGTTTTACATACATTCTGCTCCTGGCAGACAAGTAAATATAGCCACTTACCTTGTACATTGCTGATGTTTTTGATAGAAAGTAAAAAAAATTACAGTAATTGTGTTTCTTTTGAAATTATTGCAACTCCAAACATACACAAACACAAGCATAAGACATATGAGTACTAGTTTTACACTGATTTTTGCAAATACAATACATTGTGTGATACTACTTCTGCCATCCCAAATCAAGTGGCTGTTTAACAGTGCTCAAACAAAAGCAGGTTATTTCACTTTTATCCACATACACCTAAAAACCATGCCAGGTCAGTCATTATCATTTAACAGTAATCAAACAACAGCAGGGGTAAGTCACTTGCACCACAGACAGCCTCAATACCTATCAATTATAGTGACTTCACTGACTGAGACTGCTTGCACCTTATAAGGTTGCCAGATCAGCGACTTTTATTTAACAGTGATTAAGCAACAGCAAAGGTAAATAACTTTTACCCAAAGATGGCCTCCATACCCAGCAATTATAGCCACTTTACTGACTGTATACCTCAGATCTCTAATACAATAAATAACAATAACAAAGTAATTCAATTTTGTTTCACATAAATTAATCACAACAGAGTAATTAATCTCTCTTCACAGAAATGCACACCAATTCAAAGCAAGATTTTTGATTGAGATGGTCAATTACTTTCACCCACAAACAGTCTCCACCTCTCTCATAGCAGCTATAGACACTTCTGAGGACACCTCATACATCTGACTGTAATAGAATCTGATGGCCATGTAATGCAGTTCAACAATTATTTACACAAATAATACCCACTCATTGAAGTATTCCAAACTGCTTTCCACAAATTACATATTAGTCCTGCAAAGTCAGAATAATGAAAAAAAACAACAGGCAGTCATTCTCCTCTACAGACAGCCCCAGCCTAGCTATTAATAAAAAAGTAAGAACCCCACAGTAATGCATTCAATAACTGTCAAACCCTTAGCACAAGAACCATACTTAAAAAGTTGTCGGAATAACTGGTTTTGCATTAGCACACATTTTGTGACAGATGTGAAGTCTAAAACTCAAATGTCTGTCATTATTAAGTGACAGCAGTCCCCACTAATATACCACAAATCCCAACATTTTGCAAGGAACCAAATGAAAAATATGAGGTGAAATCAGGGACAGAAAAGCAGGAAAAAAATTAAACATAATGGGGGAGGATTGGAATGCCCAAAATCAGGGATTATTTTTTTAAATACTATTCTACCACTTAAAAAGTTAACAGAACAATGGAGTTTGCATTAACATGTATTTTCCGAAGAATATGAAGCATGACCACTGTAGTGCCTGGCATTATTGCTTAATGTAATTCTCCACGATTTACTAAAGAACCAAAGTATTTATGAGTGATGGCAAAGTACAAAGGAAAATCGAGAACAGTTGAGACATATGAATATCTGGTTGCCTGACAGGGGAAACAAAATAAATAAATATATAAATTAATGATTAAATAAATAAAGTAAAATATACCTTCTACACCACACAGCATTCTTTTTCAGACCCACTGCTCTGCAGAACCTCAATGTACTACTGCCACTGTTTTAGGCATTATCCTCCATGATTTCAGACTTTCCAGGCTTCTTGCTTAGACTCTTCCATCATGATCTAGACAATGAATTCAGGGATCTGAGCTCTATGATTCATAAATAGTTGGTACGTGGGACCTTGCAAGACCAATAAATTAAGAAGACTGCAATACTTTGACTGTAGGTTGCTGCAGGAGGTGAAGCTGCTTAGAATAGCCACTAATATATATTATGGGAAAAAAAAGAATGAAAGAAGACCATAACACAGTTATGCTCCTGAGTAAGTGGTGCCCCAGATGGCTGCACAGGTGGCCAATGCCTAAGGCTAACCATGGCTGCAGAAAAATGTTTATTAAAGTAGCATAGTAAAGATACAAGGCTACAGACCTTACATGAAAACATAGTTAAAAATGCATAAATAAAAAGCGTTCTAATGATTCCGATCTTCTGGATTTAGCTTGAAGTACAGGCTTTTGATTTACCTTTGTGGCATCCTTTATTGATGGACATTTGAAAGACAAACTTCCCAGTTGGAAAATATTCCAATAAATAAAAGCAAAACTAAAATAATAAAAAGTGTTTTGCACCCCCACACACCCCCACTAACGTAAATATACCAGCTCCAAGATCATACAGTACTGTAGAAAGTGGAAAAACTCTCCTATTGCTGGTATTCAGAAATCTTGCAAAAATACCATTCTCCTGCTTATTATTTTCAAAATGCATTGCAGTCAATGAGTTTGCTCATCACAGAATGTGTCTGAAAAGATGGCCATTCAACCATGTAGCGTGTATCCCTATACATATATACATACATACGTGTATACACATGCATATATATTTAGATATAGAGCTCTATGTCATTTTATTAAACACCTACAGTATTGAATGGCTAAACATCGAGCTATAAATATTGAAATATGGAACACTAAAACAAAAAAAAAAGGACTTTTTTTCCTGGGTGGCAAGATCTCCTGCAACCCCATGTGCCCTGCTAATTATATATACCAACTGCAAAATAACACCACAGTAGGAAAAGGGTCAATTACTAGACCCTGCTGTTTCACAATCTCAAATAACAGTTTCCATTCATTTCTCTCCTTCCATTCTCCATCCATGTTCCTTTTTTTTATATATTTCTAACTTGATTTTAGCCATTTGATATTGTTCTGAATTCAGTGAAATGACATTGACCCATGTGTGTGTGTGTGTGTGTGTGTGTGTGTGTGTGTGTGTGTGTGTGTGTGTGTGATTTGGAACTTGACACTGCCTTTCATTTGTTTCTTTAGCATTATTTTCTATTTTGTCATCTTCATCCTGCAGCATGCCATTTCATAAATAAAACAGGATCCTGAGCTCCAAAATATAGATGCAATGTTAGCTTAATAAATGTAGATGTTAAGCCCCATTTGCCAATTCTGATTCAGAGCAGTGCCTGAGAGTGCTGAAAAAGCCAGACAAATTTGCTGTAGCACACCAGTTTTGTTTTTAAAGAATTATATATTATATATGGGATACTGAAAAAAAAAAAAAGTATTTTTTTCCAGGGTGGCAAGATCTACTGCAACTCCATATATATAGGTCTACTTCTCTAGACCGAACGTATACTCTACCAAAACTGAAATTAGCGAGACAAATCTGCTGAAAAGACAGTTTGATGAACTACAAACTACCGTACGACAAAACACTGAACAATGAACTTTGAACACATTTCTGAACCTTACCTTTTCCCCATTATTGGGTGATCTCAGAGTTGGTATATAAAATGTGCAGGGGGTGTGGGGATGCAGGGGGCTTACCCTGCTGCAAAAAAAAAAATCAATACAGGTAAGTTTTTCACTTTAAATTTTAAAATGTGTAGAGTATCTGTAGAAATGTTTAATATCCGATGCTCGGTGTTTCATCTTTTGGTAGTTTGTAGTTTCATTAAAGTGCAGTTTTGGCAGATTCGCCTCGCTGGTTTCAGTTTTGGTAGAGTGTAATTTCAGTGTACAGAAGTAGACCTGTATATATTTAACTACAGCTGCCCCACGTTCCCAGAAGCATGGGTAAATTAAAATTCAGTAAACCTGATGGTATTTACATTAACTCAAGCAAACAACATGCTGGCATTATTGGAAAACAATAGCCTACATTTGTCTTTATTTTGAAGAGACAAGAGAGGAAAGAGACATATCTGTTATGGTACCATTGCTTAATGTTATGCTCTCTTGTGAATAATGAATGAAGCCTTAGGGGCTCATTTTGTTCACAACACCATAAAACAGATACCAAAAACTGTATATCAAGCCTGTCCCCTGTTTTATTCAGTTGTGATTAACAAGCCTAGTCTTTAATAAATCATTACTTTTATTTTCTCACAGAAACTTGCAGAGTGCATATACTACAACTGAAATAAAATTATGAAAACCCTTAAAATGTCATTAGCTTCTAAATTTGCATAAACAGTAATTAAAATTATTATATATTAATTAACTTTCATGTCTTAAATATATATTTTCCCTGAAGGAAGAACTTAACTTTTCATCTGTTATGAAGGGAATATAATAATAGGTGAGAATCAAGCTTGAAAAGAGTTTTAAATGTATTTACTGTGATAATTTCTTTTGTTCAAATATAAAATAGAAGAGCTAAAAACTTGCTAAGGTAGAAAGAAATTAATGAAACATTGCTTGATTGCTTATGTCTGTTTGTTAATTTACATAGCTGTTACTAAAAATTGTCATGCATGGCTAACTGTTTAAAATAATTTGACAATAGCCGTGGATTTCTCAAATTCAGAAACACTTTCCGGGTGCATAAATTGTGATTGATGATTGCAAATATACATTTATCTGAAATGAGTGTGTTATACAATGGGCATGCTTCCATCATTCCCATGCAGATGGCTGCACCAACCACAACTCTAACTTCTTAATATTATCATCACCTATGTTTCCATTCCTCAGAGAATAGACATATGCTTGGCTTGTGCAAAAATTCAAATATTTGCCTTTACAAAGAAAGATAAAACCCTTAGTGTAAGCCATATGACCTACCCTCAAATGGAGCCCTTGGATCTGGAGGTGCCAACAAAAGGGTTGGGAGAAGAATGATGAACTTCTTCCTGCTCAGGGAAGAGGGTCTGTGGAAAGTGCTGGGGGTGCTCATATGTCACCCGTCTGGCACAGACCAGAGATAAGAACAGGAGATGCTGGTAAGCATGGTAGATGAGACTAAATGATCACATCATTACAAAGGTGGTGACAGCTTCCCCACAATGGTCATTGCACACTCATCAATAATACATCACTCAGTACTCCAGGGTTAGGGCATAATCAAAAATTAAGCCGGAGGTACGTTTCTTCATAATGCATGTCTACTGGCAGTCAGAACTCTCTTGTTTCTCTGCCTGTTGGTCATACCTCTCAATCTATGGATGCTGAAAACAGGAGCAATGGCCCTTGAATGGTAGGGACATTCAGACAAAAATCTGGACATCTCATTAACATAACATTTGAATACCAAATAGAACATAACTCTTTCTGCTTCCAGTGGGAATGTGGGTTACTACTCCAAAACAGGTTTAAAAGGTAGAGTGACAAAAAGGGTGAAATAATATAAGCACACTATCAAAGAAACAATGTACTTTAATGAACTGTATTACAAAATTGTACTTAACAAGGTTATTTATTCTTGCTTCCTCTTTCTTTAAATTAATGTTGCTGCTAGTATGCTGGTAATGCAGTGTGTATTTTTGTGTACTAGGTAGCTTCAAAAATCATGTGTGATGAAGGAGATTCAGAAAACTGTGTGATGGGATAAATCAAGCCTGAAAATAGAGATATACCTCCAAAAAATAGAATATCATGTGCAGGATAAATCAGGCTTGAAAATAGGAACCTTCCTATAAAATAGGAACACTTGAGAGGTCTCCACACAGGTGTTCCTGAAAAAAAATGAACCTGTTGGCTGGGAGGGAGGGACTAGTGGCTCTAAATTTAGAAGAGTAAAATCTGGAGCTGGTGTTCAAAACTTGAGGAAAAAGGAGCACTAACACAGTGTCATGCACCATAGATCACACATTCTTAAGCTGGTCTGTTAACCAGTGGCAAAAAAAAATGCCTCTCATCCTTCTTTGGTGATTTTGCAGATAAGCATAATTTTTGAAATAGTGTGCTAATTTGTCTGAAATGAACACTGTGAACAGTTGTGTTCTGGCAAAAGCTACAACTCCCAACATTTCCATTTCTTATTTGAGCAAAAGTAGAAGCTGCTTCCTGTTGATGTTTGAAGTTTATGGATGTTGAGAAGTTGCTTGTCATGTGAAAAAATGGTCTGTTTCGGTAATAGGTAGGTAAAATAGAGTTTAATGCTGAGCATTTCAGGGGTATAAATATGATACTGTGGGCCTTAACTTGTACAAAGTCAAGGTGGTGGTGTAGTTTGAGCCATTTCAAGATTTTGAGGGCTTTGCAGTGGCATATGTAATATTGTTTATTAGAGGCAAATTTATCCACTTTATTATTGCATAGTTTGTGTTTGGCCTTAACAGAGGTTTGCAGGTTGGTAAGGACAGGGGCACCATAGAAGAGATAGGGAAGGAGCCAAGTTGTTCCTATGATGACGTTTTGTGAAGTTAGCAAGAAAATATTTGTGTCTTTACAGCATGACTAGTTTTTATGAGTTTTTTTGCATTATTTTGCACATAGAGCTCAAAATTAAGCTTGTCATCAGTTGTCGCTCCAAGCAATTTTGTTTGGGATACCACTCCTATCACTGTATTGTTTAATAAAAATATTTTAAAGCTAGATTTATCTTTCTACTGTACTTTAGGGAGGAATAAGAGTAGTTTTTTTAGGGTTAAGCAGTAGTTGGGCATTGTAAAACCAGTTTTCAACAGAGATAAAGGCTTCTTGCGTGATTTGCAAAGGATGTGCCAAATTGGCTGATGAGCATATTGGTGTCAAATTATCAGCATATTGTACAAGTGATGTTTGCCTAGCTGAGGTGTGAAAGTCATTAATGAAATGTTTAAAAAGAAGGGAGCTAAGAACTGAACCTTATGGTGCATCAGTAGTAACATGGATATAAGGGAGAAGTATGTTGCCTTTTGTCTGTTTGTTTTCTGTTGGGTAGCGTTTAAACCAATGTAGAGAGAGAGGGAATAGGACACGATGGATCATTTGTTATAGGATTTTACTATATGTCAGATGGTATTGAAAGCTCTGGAAAGATCTAGAAATAGAGATGAGATACGTTTGTTGGAGTCCCCACTTTTGTTATATTATCCATGAAGGCTAATAGTGCAGTATTTGTACTATATAAGAGCTGCTATGTGAAGAAGTAGTGAAAACGTTGCTGATGGACATGTTTTTCAAAGATTTTTGAGAGAGGAAACAGAACAGCAATGGGTCAGAAATTAAAGACTTCTGTTGAGTTTTCCCCTATGGAGTGAGATGATATAGGATTTTTCCAGATGGATGACATATGCAACTTCGGCAACCAGCTTAAGGTATTCTGGAGGAAGGACATCTCCAGCTGTAAAGCTTGGCTTAATTGTAAGTAGAAGTTTTTTTTTTTAGAGTGGATGTTTGTTCAGGTGTTAGTGTCAACTTGTTAGTATATGTGACCAAATATTGATTCAACTTCTGCTTTTCATTGGTTAGGAGGGTGTTGGAGAGGATACCAGACTCAGAAGAGGGTCAAAGAGCAGTTACCAAGAGTAGAACCACCTCTTGTTCTCCCAGAAATCAGGGCAGGGGGTCAGTTGAGAGGGACGTAAGAATGAATGGCGAGATGGACAACTCACATGGAACGTTATAGTAGGTACATAACTTCTTTATGTGTTGTTGTCCTATCTCACCCTCATTCTTGACTAATGGGACAGCGTCCCTAGCAACTTTCGTCTTGGGTGGCTCAAGGGAGTACATTCTCTAGAACAGTGGTACTAAAAAGGGCCCTGTCCCTGGAGGCCATGTCTACTTTGTAATGAGTGATAAATGTATGAGGCTTAGCCCATGTAGCTGTTGCACAAATAGTATCAATGGGTATCCTAGTACAGAAAGCAGAGGAAGTAGATACTGCCCTTGTTGAATGTGCTTTGATTCCTTGTGGTAATTTTTTATGTGCTGAATTATAAACAAACAAAATGCATTGAGACAGCCAGTTTGCCAAAGTAGTTTTTGCTACTGGAAGACCTTTTTTAATTTCTGAATAGCATACAAAAAGTTGGTCCGATTTTCTAAAGTCTTTTGTTCTATGTAGGTAAAAATACAGTTGTCTATGAACATTCAACTGGTGTAGCCTGTATTCTGCCGTATCTGAGGAAGAATACTGGTAGTTCAATAGATTGATTAAGGCTAAACTCTGAGCACACCTTTGGCAAAAAGGATGGGTTCGTATGTAATGATACTCTATAATTGTGGAACAACATGTATGGAGGTTTAATGGACAACGCCTGCAACTCTGATAATCTTTTGGCTGAAGTGATTACCACTAAGAAAGCAGTTTTCCAGGTTAGATATTTTAAATCACACGATGATGCAGGTTCAGAAGGGGGAAGAATTATTTTGGACAAAAGGAAGTTGAGATTCCATGAGGGTACGGGTGGCCTGATATATGGTCTTAGTAAGTTTGTACCTCTTAGGAAGGCTTTTGCTAGTCTGTGAGACATTATACTTGAATCTTCATTGCCAATATGAAAATTTGAGATCGCTGCTAGCTGAACTCTGATAGTAGACGCCACAGCTCCTTCATTAAAAAGTTTAGTCAAGAACTCAAAAATAGATGGAATGGATGCTGAATATGGGTAAATGAACTGCGGTGGTGGTGCTGCGGTAGCATTGTCACCTCACAGTAAGACGTTGTCCTGTTCGATTCTCAGCTTAAGGTCTTCTGTGCAGAGACATGCGTGAATGGGCGTAGCTTTGTTGAAGGTTGTGCGTCAGAGCTGGCAACTCGGTATGTAAAAATCTACTGCCAATAATTAGCGGACCGGAGTTCTGCTGTGGCGACCCCTAACTGGGAAAAGCTGAAAGACACAACAAATATTTTGAGTGGCCCAGATAGAAAATTTCCTTCATTTACTGAGGTGCAATTTTTTTGTAGATGATTTATGAGAATAGATCAAGATGTGTCTTACTGCAGATGAAAGATTCTGTAACCTAGCTGTCTTGGGAATCGGAGCAGCCAAGCTGTCAGCTTGAGGGTTGAGAGAGAAGGATGAAGAGCACTTGAAGAATGTGTCAGGAGATCTGGTACTGGGTCCAGGATCCATGGCTCTTCCTGTAGGTGAGGCTGTAGGAAGGGGAACCAAATTTGATGAGGCCAGTAAGGCACTATGAGGATTAATGTCCTTCCCAGTGAACTGGCTTTCTGAAGTACTCTTGGTGTCAGTGGAAAGGGGGAGGTGGCATAAAAGAGACCCAGGGGCCAATCGTGCACAGGTTCGTCCCTCGGTGACTCCCCTGGTGGAGGGATCAGGGCAAAATAATTGCTGCATTTCATGTTCTTGGATGTGGCAAAGAGATCACAGCAAGGCTAGCCCCATTTGTGAAAAATCATTTCCGCTACATATGGTTTCAGGGACCACTCATGGGGCATTATAATCGCCCTGCTGAGCTTGTCCGCTATCATGTTGGATTTCCCTGGGATATGCATTGCTATAAGAAAGTGCTGAGATGAGGCTGCCCATTGCCATACTCTGAGGGCCTCTTGACTAAGGGGGTAATACTTAGTTCCTCCTTGCTTGTTTATGTACCATACCACTGACATGTTGTCCGTCTGGATTGCAATCGTGCCTGGAGGAAGAGAGTTTTGAAATGCCTGCATTGCAGAGCACTGCTCTCATCTCCAGCACATTGATGTGCAGGTGAGCCTCATGTTCTTGCAAAGGGCCTTGGGCTGCCTTTCCCTGATAATGCCCCAGACCCTATGTGTGAAGCATCCATGGTCACTGTGGCTGATGGGGGAGGTAGGGTGAAAGGGCGACCTATGGTGACTTGATCCAAGTTTATCCACCAGGCTAAGTCCCTTTTGCAAGATTCTGTCTGAATTATCTGGTATGAAATCAGTAAGTCTTGCTTTGACCATGGGGTAAAGAGAAGACATTGCAGAATCCGCATGTGCATGCAAGCTAAGGGGAGTATGGTGACAGTTGCTGCCATTGTCCCTAAAACTTTGACAGCAGTTCTTGCTTGTACTCTCATTCTCAAAATTAGTTTTTGAATTTGCATGCAAAGAGATTGCATTCATTCTTGTGGAAGAGTTGCCATCATCATTACCGAGTTTAATTCTGCGCCTATGAATGTGATATGTTGTGATGGCAATAAGGCGTATTTTTTGTAGTTGACTGTAATCCCAAGTTGAGCACATAGGGCAAAAGTGTTGTCTATTGCCTGTAATAGTAGCTGCTTGGTAGTGGTGGTAAGGAGCTAGTTGTCTAAATATGGAAACACCCAGAATCCTATGCACCTCAGGTGGGCTGTAACCACTGCCATACATTTGCTGAACACTCTGGGAGCTGTAGTAAGCCCAAAGAGCAGTGTTCAGACTTGGTAGTGACTGGCTCTCAGCCAGAAGTGCAAGTGGCTCCTGGATGGCCTGTCCATCTTTATGTGATAGTATGCATCCTGGAGGTCTATAGAGCACATCCAATCATCTTTTCCCAGAAAGGGAAGAATTGACTGTAGCACGACAATCTGGAACTTTGTCTTCTCTACTGACTTATTTAATGTGCTGAGATCCAATATTGGTCTCCAGTCCCCCATTTTCTTTGGAACTAAAAAGAATCTTGAGTAAGTTCCGTATCCTGTCTGGTCTGAGGGGACTGGTTGGATGACTCTTTTCTAGCAACTTTTGAATTTCGGTTGCTGTCTGATTCCTGTGACTGGATGGAATGTCCGGAATTCTTCTCAAGGTTGGGGAGGGTTGGAGAAGGGGATAGTATACCCTCTGGATATGATCATTTGCACTAATTTGTCCCTTGTGATTTTTAGCCAGGCATCTAGGTACAAAGACAAGTGACCCCCAGACTGCCTCCAGAGTAGAGCAGTCAGGTTTGCCTTCAGGAACACTGAAAGAGCTTACTGAAGAAAGACTCTTGGTTACCCTGATTCTGCGGACCTCCTCTACCATGTGGCCGGCGTCTTCCATTATTATCCCCTCCTCTGCTCCTGGAGGGGGGTTCACCACGTGTGTCTTGAAAGGTTCCCTGGATTTTACGGAACCACATCTTTCCACCCTTTTGACCCTTAGGATATGGTCTTGAATGAGTGGAAAAATGGACTCCAGTGGCAGAGACAGTCTTTCCCTCCTGCTCACACCTGTTCAGTGTTTCCTTTACTTTGGATCCAAGCAAGGATGAGCCATCAAAAGGGGTGTTGGTAAAGGATGACTTGAAAGGTTCCGCAAATGAACACAAGTGCATCCAGGAAAGTCTCCTAAGGGCAATTCCTGTACCTGCTCATCTGCCTGCTCCATCGGCTGCATACAAAATGAGCCTCATGGAAGAGTTGACTATAGAGTTTAGGGTGGAGAGCTGAGAAGTTACTTTATCAGAGACTCCCACAGCTACATTACCCTGGAGAGTATCTCCAAGCTCCTTTAGGAGATCTCTCTGTAGCCTTGTAAAGTGTGTTAGGCAATTCAGGGTTCGTAGAGTAAAGGTCGCTAATGAGAACATGCTCTTTCCATACCTGTCCATCGCACACAACTCTTTATTTGGTGGATGTACAGCTGTGGACGTCTCAGACATCTCTTTTTTAGTGGCCACCACCACCACCTATAGCATCTACTGGCACCCCCTTGGTCAAGAAAGATTTGCCCTCTGGTGCAGTGATAAATTTGTTAGGCCTCCTAGGAACAGGTTCCACAGTATCTGGAGACTCCCACACCTTCCGACAAACCAAGTCCAAGAGTTCTTTGGAAAGCAGAGACACCCAAGAGGAGGAAGGTTGAGAACCAAAAGCCTTCATGTATACAGAATCCTCATCAGAAGGGTTAGTGGCCTTCCAGCCGCCTCTCTGCTTAAGGACTTCTAAGATGTCTGCGAATGAGACATCTTGAGAATGTGACTGTGGGGACCCCTCTGAATCATTGAGATCTGTGTATGATGTTACTGACTCCTTCAGGGGAGTCTAGATGTTTCCTCTTACATGTCTTCTTTCATGGTGCCTCCACAGATGGGGCTACTGGAGAGGTTTCCGAAGAGAAAGGTATGTCCTGTGGGGTGTCATGAGGTTCGGGATCTCTGCACTGTGGGCCATGTGGTGCAGAAGATGGACCCAAAACTCTAGGGGAAGGAATGGTAGGATCTGAAACACTGGATGTCCATGGGAGGCAGTGCTCTCTTCATGACCGTGAAAGCACCCCCTATGACCCGAGCAGAGCTCCGGCTATGAAGAACCAGAAGCTCCCCCCGGAGCCACGAGAGATGGCTCTGAGGCCAAGGTAGGAACCAAACTCATCTGAGCCGATACTCCGAGAGGTAAAGCTGGATCCGATAAATGCTCAGTCCGGCTGTTCTCCCCAGAACCGACTGGAGAGTGTCAGCCTCAGACTGCCCAGTCGGAGATGAGGTAGTCTGAGCAGTAGGAACTGAAGAAGCCAAAGAAGGTCTCAGCACCGTAGGGTCCACAACTATCAGCTCCACACATTCTGACTCCAAGACCACGGTAGGGGTTGGAGGAGGAATCAAAGTAGGGAGTACTGGTCTGGCAGATCCAAAGCCAACTGGGTCAGTGCCGACAAAATTTTTGCAAGAGCCAGTGTCCTCAAAAGCTTCTGCACCAAACGATCCATGTCCAAATCTGAAAGACTTCTGGAAGAACGAGATGATGGTGTCAGTGATGCCACAGATTGTAAAATTGGTGATTGGAACGTAGGAGATACAGGATCTAAAACTGGTGATTGGCTCCTAGCTTGAACTACCATCAGCTCTGACACAGATGGAGCCGAGGTAGAAGTCTGAGTCAATGTGGTCAGTTCCAAGAATTTTTGTGTCTTTTTTGAAGGCTCCAAACCATCTGAAGAAGCTGAAGGTGGTGTCTTAGAGCTTTTCTCAGACTTGGACGAAGAAGGTGAAGAAGTCTTATTTAATGGAGTTTGACCCTTCTCTAAATCCTCAGCAAAGGAAGACTTTAACAAACCTCTTAATATCAATTTATTCTTTTGCTCTTGAAGCACTCTTGAGCTGAAAGAATGGCAAATGGACATCTTATACACATTCAGAGTGCCCATCAGTGATAGACATCTTCTGCTAGCACTTTGGACATCTTTTAAATCCTGAGACCCTGGTCTCCTTGTTATCCTTATTTTGTTTACTTGACATCCTGAACACAAAATGTCAGAAACACAACACAGTATACTAGCCTTCTAACTTAAACAAGCTATCAAAAACTTGTAAAAAACAACGCTATTAAAGTGCATAAAAATGAACAATAAACAACCCTCTAATTTCAACAGGTTGTTTAAAAGTCTTTATGAGTATCAGCCTACAGTACTATCAAACACACAGTAGAACCTCAAAAAAACCTGGCTACTGAGGAAAAGAATAAGTGAAGAGGCACGCAGAGACACACACACACACACACACACACACACACGCATGCACGCACGCACGCACACACACACACACACACACACACACACACACACACACACACACACACACACACACACACACACACACACAGACACACACACACACTCTCTAATCCTTGAAACATGACTATTTTTTTAAACCCTTCTAACTGAAACTATAATCTAATTCTAAGGTAGCACAACTATACCACAACCAGGTAAAGGGATAGGGTTTTAAAGGCCCAACAAATGGTCAACTAGAAAAAAATCAGCATAAAGCTTCAAAGACAAAGGATAAATGCATATAAATACACAATTAAGTAATAACCTTATTAGACTATGATTATTAACTTTCAGCAACTTTTAACAAAAAGAATAATAAAGAAAGTTTGAACTTAGCCAGAGCTAGCTCTCTTGCTTCAGCGTCAAACGAGATCTGGGGAATGCCCTATGGCATCATGGGATAGGGAAAGAACCACGAGCTAGCTGTAGACCTTGAGCTTTAGAAAACAGCCGAGTTGGAATCGAGGATCGGTTCCGAACCCATCATCAAGAATGAGGGCAAGATAGACAACTACACATTAATAATTAAACAGAGGCAAGGCAATTCAAAACTGAGGATTCTGGAGGAGAACATTAGGTTGTGACCAGGCAGTAGTTTGTGAAGCCATACTGGAGATCTAAGACTAATAGTCTGATTAAGAAGTTGCTATATTAATCATGTCAAGGGATTAAGTATGTTGTTAAATGACTTTTAAGAACTCTGGTTAGATTTTTTTTTCTAGCCTATCTTTTCAAGACTATTTTTGTATTGAAAAAGTATACAGTGCAGAAACATATACTATCTGTGGATTTTGGGGTGACTTTCATGGGTGAGGGAGACTACAACATCAGCCTGCTACAGTCAGTAATCGCCTTTACTCAGGCGCCATAGTTTTATAGTGAGGGAATTCTTTCAGAACCGCTGGCTATTGATTGCAAGATTGGTTACTTGGCTGTTTTGTTTATCTGTAACTTAAACATGTCACAGATTTTCTGGTGTAACTACGAGTAATGCCTTTATTAGAACCACAAAGATCCTACTTTTACAGGTATTACTCACCTAGAGGGCAAATTTGTGCTTTATATCCCCACACCTTGGGGACGTGAATTACACATGAGCAGATTGTAAGTGCTATGATACTGGATTTTCTGCTATGATTTCTTATGTTCTCCTACTATGGTTTTGAAAGTTAAGAGGTTGAGAGGTATGTGTAGGTATAAGAGTCTACCGTACACTTTGGAACTTGCTCTATAAGAGCAACTCAGACATTGGAGGGATGGTGCTATAAGTGCTAAAAAGTAAACATTTCTTTTTCATTAACAGGGTATACAACAAAAGTCATCCCACAGTTTCAGGACTCCTGCCATTCTCTTTATCAATAGTCTATCTTACAATCTCCCATATATAATGTATACACTGCACTCATATGATACTGTGTTTATGAGAGGACATAAATCACCCAAGACATTAAAAACAAGTTACAAGAGGATTTTGGCCAGTTTTGGACTTGGCCTGGCGTTTAGTAATATAACAGTTAATACCCAAATGTCTGTTGCCATGATATTAGGAACTCAGAAAAGAGATTTACATAAGCTTAGCCTGTAAACATCAGGGGTCCAGATGCAATGTTAATGTCCTCAAATGAGCTACTATAGCAATAACCCACGCCTGGGTGTGGGTAATGTGGGATTTACCCACGGTTGGCGTGGTTTGGTCCCGAGGGCGAAACAAAGACAACCATGGGTAAATCCTGCATTACCCACACCCAGAAGTGGGTTATTGCTATTATACTATGACATTATTTAAGAAAAGAAATAATTACTTTTCTTAAATAATGGCATTGTATAATGCCTCTTTGCTGCCCTTCCGCAGCTGTCTGGTATCCACGGCAGTTCTGATGTACTGTGCATGCCTACGCAGTACATCAGAGCTGTGGCCAAAAGCAATGGAGAAAGCAAGATCTCCATTGCTTTTTACTGTTTCGCTATGTTAAATGGGTTTAACATAGCGAGACAGCTTTAAAATAAGCAACGGAGATGTCCGTTGCTTATTTAAAGCTGTCTCGCCATGTTAAACCCATTTAACATAGCGAGACAGGTTTAAAAGCAACGGAGAAAGCAAGATCTCCGTTGCTTTTTACACACTGTGTCGCTATGTTAAAGGAGTTTAACATAGCGAGACAGCTTAAAAAAAAGCAACAGAGATCTCCGTTGCTTTTTTTAAACCTGTGTCGCTATGTTAAACTCTTTTAACATAGCGAGACAGTGTTTTAAAAGAGACTTATACTAATGGAAAAAGTCCGGGCGACCAGACCTTTTTCCATTAGTACAAGTCGATTTACAATGCGAACGATGGCCAATCAGCGTGCACGTTTTGGAATATTAATGGGGGGTCATGGTATAATAAGGTATCTACTGACTATGTTAGACAGTAAGCTGTGCTTTGGCAGACATTCAGAAGAGTGGGGTGTCAAAGTTCTAAACCAACTAAAAGTGCTCTATAGAATTTCTCACCTACTTTTGACTAAAGCTCAAGTTTCACTAGTCAAAAATATCATCATTCCATGTCTTCAGTATGATTTACCACTATTTGTTTTGTAAATTCCCATCAAAAACTTGCAACCCTTCAAAATGTTGAGAGCAAAATACTCAAGCTTCAGTCATTTATCATATAGGACAGAGCACTGTGATACCACAGAGAAAAGCACATAGTTACCAAATGAAGCAAGAACACATTTTTTACTGAATACTTTAAACTAGAAGCTATTAAATGACAGCAGCTGCCCACTTAAAAATAACACAGTACTAGTCAAATGTCCCCAGTATAACCTTAGACCTTTTGACATCCTACAGCTACAAAACTTCCATATACTTTTGGAACAACAAAAACAACCATTAAAGTGTCCCTGTAGCATAGAACGGACAACCAAATTCTTTCCCTAGGAAAAAAATTCAGTTTTCTGTAGCTTCACTATTTTCAGCATTCGCTGAATATGGGGTCAATATTAGAACATTGACAAAATAATAAAGCTAACAAATTAACGCTTTTTCAAAAGCCTTTGAAAGTATACCTGACTAACAAACATAAGTAAGTAAACCTAAATGGAACTAAGAGCTAGGGAATTGGTGCTTGACCTATCCTTCTAAAATCACACTATACTCAGCAATATGCAGCAATATGATACAAAGAGACAGCTTTGCAACCAGTATAAATATGTAAAAAAATGGTAATAATATAATGCAGTGATTGATGTAAATAGCAATCATGTAAAAGCACAATTATTTTAGTTATTCCATTGTATTAATGCTAGCATCATTGTACAGAAGGCATAGATTTGTGTCAGTATTCATGAAAAGTAGATTGATAGTAGTTACTGAAATGAAAATTTTGGTTATACAGTCACATGAATGTAAATGTTGCTTGAAATGTAACTTGGAATGTAATTTATTTTGTAAATGGGGTTTTGAAAAGTTGTTGCTGCCTCTTGGCCCAAGTCACGTATAAAAAAGTCGTTAGACCAGTTCACCTACCATGTTAACAAAGTCAAATGAATAAATCAACAAATAAATACATTATTTTATTGGCTGGTGAAGATTGTTAAGTTAGGGAAATGATTTTGGAAGTTTCCTATGTAATACTGCTATTTTAAAAGCATTTTCCTTGGATAAATTTATTTTTTTAATTTGACCCAAAATATAGTGAAAGGACAATAGAGATTATCTTTGTAGGGAGCAATTCACAAATGTTTTGCACAAGATCTCTTCTGCAACATCAGTAGAATGGTTTGAAGAGACAGGTATATCTAACAGAGGGTATTGCTGCTTTGGAATAAACTCCCCATCCATGAAAAACAAAGTTAATTTTGTCCATATTCAAACACAACTTGGATCTATGGGAATGATGCACACTTACCCCAGGACTACCCCACGTACTACTAAAATGCGGGTCTATATTAGAACATCGAAGTTTCAAAACTTCGAATGTTCTAATATTGACCCCGTATTCAGCGAATGCTGAAAATAGTGAAGCTACAGAAAACTGAATTTTTTTCCTAGGGAAAGAATTTGGTTGTCCGTTTCTGTCGCTTTGCTATTTTCAGCGCTGTGGTGGAAAGTCACGGATCGGGTTCAGGTAAGTGTGTGATTGGGTGTGGGTTAGGTGAGTTAGGGTTAGGGCGCGGGTTATGTATGTGTGCGATTGTGTGGACGTGAGGGTTAGGGCGGGCTAGGAGAGTTAGGGTTAAGGCGCGGGTGAGGTGAGTGTGCAATAGTGATGGACCTTAGGGTTAGGGTTTGGGTTAAGGTAAGTGGATAGTTAGTGGTGTATGTACAGTTTAGTGAAGGGCTAGATGTAAGATTATATGTGTATGTGTGTGGATTGCTGTTTGTTTGGTGTGCTTGTGTTGTGTGTATGTGTTTTGGAAAAGCTAATTTTTTCCCTAGAAAAAAATTTGCTGTTCTGAA
>NC_056737.1:515202902-515307902 GCF_019279795.1 Protopterus annectens | reverse complement strand
TTTCACTAAAACAGTCAAGAACTGTAAAAGACAACTTATTTGCTTTTGATCATTTGTCATTAAGGTGTCTTTATAATTTACATTGCCAAAACCTTACTCAGATCAACACTATTTGTATCAACTGCCAAGCTTTTGTCTATGGATTTTATTTATAAGACCATGAAAATCATAAAGGCAGGTAACAGTTGACCTACCCATACTGAATCTGTATTTCAGTTCATTCAAATCCCACGTGTTTTCTCAAGCAAGAAGTATTAATATAATTCTCTCATTGATGATTTTTTGTTGTTGTTGTTGTTGTTGAATACATTTCTGTTCTGGGTTTACAGTTGCCCAGCATGACTGGTTTCTCCTCCTCCCTTGTAGAATGGAATAGCATGTTTTTTTTTTACCTGAAACAAAACATGTGCTCAACATTTTAATCGTAATAATATGCAGTTCATTGTTAACTAACAGTTTACATCTCAGTTTCTGATGATAACTACTGCTAATGTCCTAGAAAAGGCTTGTGACTTCTCACAGCTCTCTGCACTGGCCGTAATACCAAATGCTAAATAACTGCTTTGTTTCCTCATACCGTTATATACCTAATAAGACATCCTGTTTTTCCATTTTTTTCTTGCTGTTTTGTGTTCCTGACTATTTTCTTCTACATTCACATTCTTTTTACTGTGTTTAACTAATGCACTACACTTTTTCCTGTTCTAACATATTGTTTTTTAATGTTTGACCTAACAGTCTATGATTATCTTCAAATAAGCACTTTGAATTGGCAGATGTTCTTAAGCAAGCCCCATTGCTAGCAAGCATGTCATTGCTTGTTTCCAATACTGTGATCTACTTTGTTGTCATTTAACATATCCTAAAAGTTCTTAATGATAAAGAGCTGTTGAACCCTGCTGCAAGCAACACCAGTCTGCAAGCAGCAGAGCCTTTTCTATGCTTCTTGTTAATGGCCCTTATATTACTTTTATATTGCCAATATTAATACTGCCTTATCAACTTCAGGTGTATGTGACTGCAGTCCTACATTGAAGGCAGTGTGCAGCATTGTTACTGCTATGTTTTTATACCGATAATGATTATATCTGCAGTATTATACTCTCACCAATCATACACAAATTAACTGTACCAATTATTTTCTTAAACCATTTATTCATTCCATCCATTCCATTATATTGAATCCATCCCATTTCTTATGTGGCTTATTTAGCTCTCCCAGAACTAAAGTCAGATCTCAGCCAAGGTAAATTTCATAGAATTCATAAAAAAGCTTCTTAAATCAAATGTTGTTCTTGGTGGTCTGTAATTCTTAAGGGCATTCTGCCTATTTTGATAGTAATCACAGTAAAAGCATTATTAGTTAATTTTGTCAATGCAATGCCTTTGTTCTTCCTCTTGACATGTTATTGCCAAACACAGAAATATTTATTACGTTTTCTTAGAACCTTCAGTGATTTTACACATCCATTCCCCATTCTCTGCCTGCAAGCCAAGATTTTATTCACTGTTCCAATATCCTGCTTCTCAGGAAACATCCTAGCTAGTAGCCATTTTTTAATACTTTGGTTTGGGCAGAAACAATTGTTCTTTTGCAATATACTAAATAACTGTCTGATTTTAGCTGTGGTGTAGTGAACCTCATTCTCTCTGTAGTGACAGCTTTTATTAAAGATCACTTTTCAGTTACAGCAGAAATTAAATCCAGATTCCATTGTTACATTCACTACTCAAGCGTTAGTATTTTCAGTTTACAAGTTTAGATTATAGCAGTGTGGGCTGAGCATGCCCATACAGAGGGGAGGGTGGAGCAG
This sequence comes from Protopterus annectens, assembly GCF_019279795.1. NCBI lineage: Eukaryota > Metazoa > Chordata > Ceratodontiformes > Protopteridae > Protopterus > Protopterus annectens. Next base: position 515,306,088 of record NC_056737.1, on the reverse strand, counting down.
AACAAAACATATAGTCACATCATTTGAAGGATGGATGGCATTGTGTAGGCATACTGGGGGTGGGCTTTCAGTGCACCAAGCCACCATCCAGTGGTAGCCCTGAATAATGAATGCAAAGCAGAACAAAGTTGGAGAAGGAGGGTGTTGAGGGTCCATGCAATCATGCATATATCACATTCTACCAACTAGAGGCCATTCAGATGTCCTCATTGCCATTGTGTTACAGAGTATACAAGCAACCATCATGGCTGCCTAAGTGACAAGCTCTGTGGATGTCTGTCACCACCATGGGTCTGGGAATACTCCACCAGGGGGAAACAAATGCCTTGATTCCAGTTAGGGGAAGCTTGACCATTAGCAGATACAAATGAAAAAGAAAACTAAAACAGTTGCATTTTATAGGTATTCCTCATCTGCATTCTGTAATATCTATCTATCTATCTATCTATCTATCTATCTATCTATCTATCTATCTATCTAATCTATATCTATATCTATAAAAACTTGGCCTCATTGCAACAAGTGAATGTGTGCAATGAGTGTCCATGCTCAAGGTGACTGTAAGTCAGAAAACCCAGCAACTTGATGAGGCTAGCTGAAATAACATGGTCAGACATGCTATATGCTAATGACTGTATAATGATGTGCTGCATATGCTAATGAAACAAAAATATGGCAGAGTAATTCAGAAGCCAATAAATTTGGTGCAGTGGTGTTGCTGCTATAGATTTCCACATGACCATATGCTCATGTTTAGGCAAAGTAAACTAGTGTACAATGTTAGGGGTTGTTGTAGCAACTGTAAATGTGTATATGCAAGAGGATCTCATAGTAGACACTGAAGCTGATGGTACATGATGTTGTCCACAGAGGTGCCAGATCATCTGACCATGCTTAACATTTCATGCTGTGTATGATAGCAGTATAATGGAGCAGTACTAAGTGGACTGGAACACCTTGCAGTAAATCATGGACATCTGTTGGCTTCATCTTCAGCTTTGCAGAAGTCAAGGATTACGTATCTCAGTAGGTAATAAGGTATGTGTGGCTTTACATATATTAGTTGCAGGGACCTTTCAGCAACCTAGTGCGGACACAGAGGGGGGTATCTCAGGCATCTGCACTGAGAACATTTAATCAGTTCCTTGATGCTATGCTGGAGCCTGTGGTGGAGCATATTTGATTTCTATGTAACTCACATGAGAGAGCAAACATCATGTGGGAGAGCTGTAACATAGCCAGTTTCCCTGAGGCTTTTGGGGTATAGATTGTACCCACTTTGAAATAAAGGTCCTACCTGATGAACTGGGAAGAAAGTACACTAACCACAATGTGTACCACTCCTTCAACTGCCATGTTGTCTGTAACACACAGAGTATCATCCACAGTGTTAGGTTATACATATGGCACACCTGTGAAGTTTGTCAGTGGTTTGCAAGGGGTGACTACCTACAGGACTGTCTTGTGGGTGATTCTGGTAACTAGCAAAGAGGTAGTGGATTTCACATAGCTTTACAACATAATGTCTCAGTGGTTCAGTGGTTAATGTTGTCACCTTACAGCAAGAGGCTCTCCAGTTCAATTTTCAGCTGGGGTGCCTTCTGTGCAGAGTCTGCATGTCCTCCATGGATTTTTGTGGGTTTCCTATGGGTACTCTGGTTTCCTCCCACATTCCAAAGACATGTGTCTGGAGCATTTATCCCTGGGCCTCCACTGAAAACAGGCTCTGTCCTATTCAGACTTTCCTGGTCAACAAATGTTAAATAAATAAATAACTATACAAGAGCTACACAGATATATACAGTAAAAATAATGCATAAGAAAACACCAGACTCTGATTACCTGTTCAGAGGCTGTCCATCAAACATAGGCAACTCAATTAACAATGTACAAAGGGCAGGGCACAATTACCATCCTTTGGGAAAGGGAGTGCATGTCTTTCACTGGGATGTATGTGAGAGTGACTACTGAGCTGTAGCAAAATCAAAAGTACACATGTGTATTGTGAGAACTTATTTGGAGGTGGTGCTAACATGTCAATTTGCAAGGGTCAGGGTGCTATGATGTTTTGTGAATCTGTATATGCAGAGACACAGCCGCAGTACATAAGGCACCACTGCTGATTGGCCTACTGGGCAGGTCCAGGGCATGCATGACAGTGGGTTCAGCTTCCTGTGAAGTCCCAATCCACAACAGCTGGCTCTGCCAAGAGCTGCACTGGATGTATTATGATGTTGGTGCACTGCTTGATTTAGACTGACATCCACTAGCATAAATGCCAGCATGATGATGACAATAACCATGGGGATGGCCTCTCCTGGCCATAGACTCCTTTAAAATTGACATTGTTTTAGAGGTGCTACCTCTGCCAGAAGTGGGATTTCCTTCTTCTATGGATATGTTGGCTAACATCTGTGGATGTAACAGATGACCAGCCATGAGAAGAACTCCTCAGTCCTGACACAGGACTCAGGGAAGACACTACGCAGTCCAACATGTGATCTAATCTCTCCAATGAATGGCACATATGGGTCATGCACTCCAATATGCCAATGTGCACAGCCTCAATCAAACTCGCTATCTCTGCAGTGGATCTTGTGTAACAAGTCTATATCTCCATGATGGCCCTACACATATGTTTGGTGGCAGCTACTGACACATCAACCGCAGGTGGAGGGTGAGTACCATACCTCTGGTAAGCAACATTACCAAGCCCCTGGGAGGACCACCTTGCCCATGATTGCCAGGGGCTGATACAAATATAGCTGATATGGGAGCAACTACACTTTCCTGTTCCAGAATGTTCCCATCAACCTGTCCACTTTCAGATGGTTGTGTTTCCTGGTTAACCACAGGCATAGACTGAATCATAGTGGGAATAGATGATGTGGTTGTCACTCTCCCTGAGTCCAACACATGCTCTGCACCCCAAGCTCAATGCCAGCTTATCCCCACCATCATTATCACAGGCAACAATCTTCCAACATCAGACAAAGGCAATTCCACAGTGCTGGTGCTAGAGAAAGATTCACCTATGAATGCACCAAAGCAAAACATACATACAGTGCAACAAGGACCCAGGACCACAACTACACACACAACTGATAGCTTCACAAATATAGAAATATCATTAAATTTAATTGCCCTGGACATATCTTATGCAGATGGACCTGGAATTTGCATTCATTATGTACCTGCATACCATAACTCAGAAAGATTTAAAGAGCACTGAGAACTTATTAAGCAGGGTTTACAGCTACTGATAATATGAAGTAGGACTACATAACAGGAACATTTGCAGTTGATATTCTCTGGGGCCTGTACTACTCAGCCCCAGCTTCCAGTATCACACTATCCAATTTTGTGGATGTAGTACTTCCTTTTAAAGAGGCCAGGAACTTCTTCATCTTAGTAAGGGGCGGTTCAGTGGTACACAAACAACCAGGTGATAAAGAAACACACAATATCGGCTATTTTTACTAAGCTGCTGTTTAATGCAAAAATAAGTCGTTAAAGAACAGGATGTAAAAAAAGCTTGGATCAACTACAGTGGGGATCTATCAGATACTTTATAAACAGCCAGGTGACTGTTCTGTCAAAAAGCCAGCAAGTTTAACTAAAACAAAACTGTAACTCTCTCTCTCTCTCTCTCTCTCTATCTATATATGTATATATATATATATATATATATATATATATATATATATATATATATACATATATATATATATATATATATATATATATATATATATATATGTATATATATACATATATGTAGAGGTACGTACGTATTATCGCAACCAGATTCTGAACAGGAGAAACATGTTTTTCAAGCCATCATTATGCCGATAAATGTAATCAGTTTCCAAAGAGGAGAATGTGACAATCCTTTCTACATATTTCTGCCTGTGTACCTTTTGGGCTGATAACTATATACATTTTAGCTGTCTTTCTTGAGGATACTTGAGCAGACACTGCTGCAATCGTGACTGTCATAAAAGTGTAACGACTTTTACTCATTCAGTGATGCTAGCTGTTTGACCCCCCCCCCCCAACTTTTTAAGGCCATGATATCAGTTAGGCACACTTTCACATTTCTGTACAGGAACTGCCTCGTTAGTTCATTAAATTCCTAGTAAAATCTATCATCCTAAGCATGCCTCTCAAGCGCCCACAACTGTCCATGAAATGTGGCTTTCCTATTGTATTGTTACCATGTCACACATAAAGGCTGCATTTCTGGGGGAAACCATTGAAGACATCAGTCACCACAGGAAGGACAAATGTTTCAGGTTCCAAAGTCATATCGTTCATGACATCAGTGTTACTGCAAACATTTTATGGCAGCAACTAAGTTTATAATGGCAGGCTTTAAAAAATCTGTCTCCGGTTTGAGGCATTTTTCTCATGCCATTTTGCTCTTTCTGGGGAATTCTTTAAGAAAGCAGGTGAGAAATGTCTGCGAACAGTCTTATGCCACAGCAAACCTATTTGAGGGTCTTATAATCCTGAAATGAAAACAGTTTGTGTAAAAACATTTACATAATACATTTTGAAATGGATTCTGGTTAAGACACATACCTAGCCTGATATCGTCTGCTACAACTGGGAATTACAATGTCAGGTAGTGAGTGTGGAATCTGGTTACGATAATATGTAAGAATTATACATATATATATATATATATATATATATATATATATATATATATATATATATGGGTCCACTATGTAATCATGAAATACTGAAATCCCAAATTTCAGTATTTCGAAATTACATAGCCAAAACCTCAAAATTCTGAAACCGGCAGAAGCGCGAAATTCAAAATCCAGGAGCACTGAGATGTTGAATTTCCAGTTACGCTGGTGCGGTGTGTGGATGGATGGAAGTTTAGGTAAGTATGTATGCGTAATTGTGTTGGTTAGGGGCTTTAGTGTGTGTAAGTGTGTGTTGTGACTATGATGTGTGTGTGTGAGGGACTGTAAAATGTGTGGGTGTGAGTTTCCTTTGTCTGTCTGTTTGTGTGATCTCAGAGTTAGAATATATAAGTAGGGGGTGTGGGGGGTGCAGCCCCCCACATGGGGGATGCAGGGGGGGTTTCCCCCTGCTTATCCATAGTGTAGTATTATTTATTTGATTGTGGGGGGGTTGTATGTGTAGAGTACGTTCGAGATTTTGAATTCCGCAGTTATGCTGTTTCAGAAATGTGTGTTGTAGTTGGGTTTGCGGCTATGTAATTTCGAAATACTGAAATTTGGGATTTCAGTATTTTGGGATTACATAGTAGACCTATATATATATATATATATATATATATATATATATATATATATATATATATATATATATATATATATATATATATATATATATATATATATATATATATGTGTGTGTGTGTGATTTGATTAACTAAGGAATAAAGTACTGAAAACACCAAAGTGGTATTAAATGCAGTAATTTCATCTACTTCACTGGATTTTTTTTGGAGATTTAACTTGAAAATACCAGCCAGTCATTAAGGAAAGGTAGCATTATGCAGGTGAATCAACTGTACAGTAAGTAGCACTTATATATGCAGGATATGTGACTCACAATGAGAAATCTTTTCAGACAATCCACTCGCAGGCTTCAAACCCACCTCAACGTCATTTTCTTCTCTAGCTTGATGGGACTTTGGGTTTCTGGTCATGTTATAGCATATAGATTTACCCCTCTGGCTGCAATAATTATGCTAATTAGGACTCATTTCATTATTATTTCTGAATTGTTCAATTTGCTCGATGAAAAAACCTGATAAACATCATGAAAGTTACTACATAGGTTCATAGGTTCATAGGTTCATACTAGGCTATCTGCCCGAGGGCATTTACAAGCCTAGCCCATAGTTTTGTGGCTTACGCCACCCCTTAGTATGGGGAACTATACCCATTATTTTGCTGTGCCTCTGTTGAGCAGTGACACTGAGGTAATACCTGGGGTATATCTGCGATCTCCCATCCATTGGTCAAGATTTCTCTTGAACAAGGCAGCGAGGTGCTCTGCCTCACATATACCGGGATTTTATTCCACAGCATAGGGAGTCTTTGGGTGATGAATCTATCCCTCCAGCACGTCCTATTAATAGCCGTGTCGAGGTTTAAGTCTCCCGCCCTTGTGGCTCTGACGGATCTAGATTTTTGAGGTGAAGCATATTCATCAAATCTGGGTTTGACATGGCCTTGTATGTTAGGCAAAGGTCACCTCTGAGCAAGCGGTGGCGACTGAATAGAGCTGGAGTTCTTTCAGTCGGGCAGCATAGGACAGATGTTTGAGACCCTTTATCCTTTTGGTGAGGAACTTTTGTGGCCTCTCCAGCTGCTGCAAGTGTCGGGTCAGATACATTCCGAATGGGGCATTGTACTCAATCATTGGTCTGATGAGTGATGAGTATAGGGAGACTATGACCTCCTTGATCTAGATGAGAATCCCTTCATGATAAGGTGGGCAATGTAGAAGGTCTTCCTAACTACTTTAGCTACATGGGTGTCGAATGACAGACTACTATCAACCTGGGTCCCCAGGTCCCTGATAACTTCTTCTGTACTCAGTGGATTGCCACCTATTTGGTAGCTAGGGTAACCTTGTTTTTCCCGAAGGGTATGACTATGCATTTTTGGCATTTAACTTTAGGCCATGGCTCTGGCACCAGTTATCCGCTTCTGTGAGACCCTTCTGAAGGATATCTGTGTCAGATGTGTTTTCTACTATGGCGCCCAGTTTGCAGTCATCTGCAAACTTTGTCAGCCATAACCCTCCTGTGTTTGCTTGTACTGGAAAAGTAGATGCCAAACAAGAGTGGGCCCAGGACTGAGCCCTGTGGTACACCACTTGTGACAGGCTTTGAGTCTGACATGGCGCCAGCAACTCTGACCCTGTGGGTTCTGTCACTCAGCCAGTTTGCAACCCATCTTGTGATGTATGGGTTAACATTTAAGCTGATGAGTTTTTCAATGATACCCGAGTGGGGTATTGTATCAAAGGCCTTCGCCAGATCGAGGTAGGCTGTATGGACTGCCTTTCCCTCATCAATGGCTTTGGTGACTGGTTCGAAAAAGTCAACCAAGTTTAGAAGGCATGATCTGCCTTTGACAAAGCCAGACTGAGATGGATCCAAAGTCTGCAAATTCTATGTCTTTATTTATGAGGTCCATTATGATCCTCTCCATGGCTTTGCAGATAAGGCTTGTCAAGCTAATGGACCGGTAATTTCCAGGGTCGGTGGAGGCACCGCCTTTGTGAAGTGGGACCACAGTTGCAGTGCGCCACTCCCTGGGTACGTATCCAGAGGTAAGACTATGATTAAACAGCTGTCCTAGCTGTGGGTTTAATTCCTCGTTGAGTTCGTGGAGCACACAGCCGGGGACACCATCAGGTCCCATGGATGCTGTGTTTTTTGCTTTGGAGAGAGCAGTTCTCACTTGGGCGTTGGAGATGTTTGGGGGGCTGCAATCGCTTGGTATAGATATCTCTCCTTTTGGGGGAAGTTTGCACTGAACCTGTCAGCCAGTATGTTGGCAATGTCTGTAGGATCAGTAATCTTCACATCATTTTGAACTAGTTCTGAGCATATCTGGGACATGACATTTGAACACACCTGAGCACTGCAGCCAGCTCCATCCATGTACGGAAAGGCAATTATGTTAGTGTAGAGAGCATTGTCATCCCATAATTAACCATCTGAAGTTAGAGAAACTGTTAAGCATTTATTTTCAGCAGCAAATAGAGGGATGGACAACTGCCATAGTTCACCCCTTAAAGTGCCATTTGAATCATAGTAATACAGTATCTATATTTATTATTTTGCCATCCATTTTTCAAATGAACTTCCCATCAATGACCAACTTTGCACAAAGGCTGAGACATGTGAGAATTGTTTTCGTCATCAGTTCTCTGACATTTTTCCTATTATCTTTGAAGATGAGATGACTATGGCTGTAGAAGGTGAGGGTTTGGGTAATGATCCTTTTAGAGCACAGAGGTAGTGTGAGGAGGAATCCAATATTTTTCTGCATATCTTCCATAAGCAGAACAGACAGAGGCTCCTGCAGGAGGGCTACATGGAGTCCTGGTATAAGGCTGAGGCTGATACCTGGAATAGTTTGGATAGGCTGTCACCTATACAATGCCATCACCATTATAGTGTTGAGCTGACACGAGACTGATGTCATTGGCTGATGGGAGGCTGAGGTTATGGCATTATCACCATCTCCATTCTGTAAGAAATTAGACACGTTAATGATACATGTAACTCAATATGAATTGCAGTACTGGGCACATTGCAGGTGAAGAGCACTTCTGGCTAACATCAAAGATTGAAACAATACTAATTTCATAAACTTTAATCATACTTTGATTTAGGAATGGGGTCCATTCCCGTCATGGTAGTAAAAGCCCAAAAGACTTGGAGAAAATACCCTGCCAATGCATACCAACATACAGTTCCTAATTATGTCCTGTTATATCCCTTGTCCCTGCAGAAATCAAAGGGAACAGTGAAATGCATAGGAGCAGACTAGCGCACCTACAAGAGTGCCATGATAATTATACCTGCAGTTTCAAAAGACACATCTATTTACATAGAAACAGTTGTAACCATTCAAAAATAATTTCTACAGCAGTACAACATCTGTCAGTACTGGCATATCTGTTTGTCTTTTTGGCTTTTCCTGGTTAGGGCTCACCACAGCCGAAATCCGGTCCACTAATGATTGGCAGTAGATTTTTATGGAGCCGAGTTGCCAGCCCGACACCCAACCTTCAACGAAGGCATGCTCATTCACGCATGTTTTCCGAATGCAACTCAACCATGGGGAGGACATGCAGACTCCACACAGAAGGCACTCCAGCCGTGAATCAAACAGGAGAACCTCTTGCTGTGAGGCAACAATGCTACCGCTGCACCACTGTGGCTTAATGGAATTTGTATGACTTTGTAATGTTAGAATTGTGATTTTTTTTCATGTCAGTACCTTAATAGGTGGGAAAGTAGTTCATCATGTTAAGTGTATGAAGAGTGAGATTATTTGGATAGCTGTGGTTTCATCCCTCACCCCAAAACATGTTGGCATGGCACAGTAAATGCCATCTTAGTAATATGAATGCACCACTACAGGTTTCAGCAATATGAATGCACCACTGCAGGTTTCATATATGTAGTATCAATACTTATTCTTTGGCTGGGCATTTCATAATAGATAGTGCACATATCTGACCCTTATCTCTCACCTTAGCTTGTCATGTTTATTGTGTGATCAGTATGTTTTTTATGTATGTGTAGAATTGCATTCTTCTCAAAACTGAAATAGCATCATTTTCTACAAGATCAGATATCTTTCTTGATAAATAGCTCTTGCGCTTAGTCTGATCTTATGACAGACTGCATGTGAGGTAGGCTTTTGGCTTAGAGCCCCTTTCACTCACTGTATGAGTATCAACACAGTTAAGAATGCAATTTTCTTCTCATTGTATATCTCTTCCTACACTCTCTTTGTTGTTATCCCTTCTCTTTCATATATTTATTTTTTATCCTTCTCCCTATTTCTGTTACTATTGTATGCAGCAGTACACGGACCTTCATTGACCACAACAGATACCCACAGGTAGCTGAAGCAGCATTACCAATATCAGAGGCACCTAATACATCACTACATCCCAGCTGCCACAGTTTCCTCTCTATCTCCTGCCCTACCTTATCAGGTATCCATACACCAGAGGGTGATACATTGATATCCACCAGGAGCAGTGCAAGTTAGAGGTCACACTTTTATCATCAATCAGGAGCTAAAAAGAACAGGAGGAACTATTGCCCAACAATAACCAAAACCAAAAAAGAAAAGGACAGTAGTAAGAAGCACTCTACCACTCGTGGCTGTAAAATTAAGCTCGTAGATTTATTGCACTTTAACTCAAAATAAAGAAACAACATTTTCATCCAAGTATTCCTCAGACTTCATCAGATAAATACCATGTTGAATCAATTATACATATATATATATATATATATATATATATATATATATATATATATATATATGTACACACACACACACACACACACACACACACACACACACACACACACACACACACACACACACACTTGTAATTAATCCAATAAACTAATTAAAAACAAGTACTAATATTTAAAAGGGAAATGACCCATAATATTTAGTGTACCAATCAGGAGCTGTCAGAGCATATGGAGGTTATAGCAGACAGGAGTGTGGATACCCACACTGGCTGTATAGAGACCTTGTTCTATCAACTCATTCAGTTTCTTTCCTACCCAAAGTTTTCTCCAGCTCCTGAGGTAAGGCCCAGTGGTGATGGCTCACAGGATGATTATTAATATCCCATTGAGTCTAAGTTGGCAGAGTCTGCATCTCTGAATGCCAAATCTTATCCCTAAACCTGGTATTCCCCTCATTTTTATGTCTATGCCCACCCCATATATTGCATATTCCTCCCCTCACCATTTTGTTCCTTCTTTTTATCTGATGTCTCCTATACTATTGCATTCTCTCTCACTCACTGTGTTATCCCACATCCTGTGAGTCTTGTCAGTCATCCGTACTCATTGTGTTAACTCACCCTGTGAGTCTTGTCTGTTATCCGTGTGACCTATCATCCCTGTTTTACGCAGCTGTCTCTTGTCACTTTTCTGAGTTCCTCTCCCAATTTTCCGTCCTCTATAAAAAATAAAAGGGCAGCTGTCCCACAAAAACAAACAAACAACCAAATAACCAAGCAAACAAACAAACAAACAAACAAACAAAAATCCAAAGAAAAAGATAAATAAAATACTCCCATCCATATATCTCAATGTTCTGGATATTTTTAGTAATGTAGACATGACCCGCTACAATTGCTCAGTTGCTTACCCTAAAAAATATAGTTGTATGATAAACCATTGATAATTACTGTTAGTAAATGTTTGTTTGTATTTGTGTCTTTTGGCTTTTTCCGGGCTAGGGGTCGCCACAGCGGAACTCTGGTCCGCTAATGATTGGCAGTAGAGTTTTATGTGCTGGCTTGCCGGGCCTAACGCACAACCTTCAATGAAGGAACGCCCGTTCACACATGTCGCCACACAGAAGACGCTCTAATTGAGGATCGAACGGGCAACGTCTAACTGTGAGGCGACAACGCTACCAAAATAATTACAAATATTATATATAAATCAACAATCACTATTGAGCAAAGAAGTTGAGAGATATGTTTCCACCCATCTTTTATCCTGCTCATTTCTTATTTGCTCACATTTGCATTCTACCCTCTACTTGCTTCCTCTTTTCATCTTTGTCCTACACTCGCATTTCCAGCCTTTAATCTGGTCAAAAAAAGTGCACTACACACATGGACAAAAAGGGCTTATATATTTAAAGCATCTTTCTTTGTTCCTACAACAGTTCACAGAGAGCAATGTCTATGGTCATATATAACCCAGAGAAATAGCACTTCTCATCCTATGGCAGATCTGAAGAAAAATCCTCGACATGCACAAAGGATGTTGGCATCGGTTGAACAATTGAGATGTGTGAAGGTGCACGTCACCAAGCAACTATGAAATATGGTAAAGATAATGCTTTTCTTGTAATGACTTCAGTGGCTCATCTTATTCTGGATGTTATCAGTCCATTCTTACAGCATTAGGTATAAGCTTCTAATCCATGGGCGGTAGTATGTTGATTTAAAAAAATTCTGTTTCCATCATGTAATTGTATGCAATTCCTCTGCAATGTTTGGTTTTCAGTCCTCAACATTGTTCTAACATTGCCTTGAAATGTGTTTTCTGATACTTTCACTCTTTGTTTTTCTGTGGTTTCACTTGCTAAGGCAATGGTCTAGAGAATATCAATGACAAAGAAATGAGTGCAGATCTATCGAGGTGTATTTCTACTGTCTTCCTATCTGAAATGAAACATTCCTATTATCAAATTTGTAAATTCTGTCAGGGAGTTTGTTTCTTTTGAACAAAACATAAATATGGATTTGTCTATCACTGCTGAGCTATGATGTTGTGAGTTATGTTTCTAACCTGTCTCCATCCAGGTCAGTTCTTATTGGCTCACTTTGTGTTTCGCACTCTGCATGCTTCTCTGTTTTCACCTCTGTCATATACTCCCATTTCCATCCTTTAATATGTCCAGAAATAGATAAACATAACCACACATATACACAAATGATTTATGAAACATCTCTGTTTGTGGTCTTATGTTGCATGACAGTTATCATAGAGTAATGTCAATGTTCATATATAACCACAGAGAATTGATACTTCCTTTTCTATGGAAAAAGTGAAGAAAAATCCTTGGAATGTGCTGCAGTTTTGCCATTGGTTGTGGAAATGAGTTAAGCACGTCTGCAGGCAAATGTACTGTACAGTTATGCAAATGCCTTTATTCTAACCATTTGATGACTCATTGTACTCATGAAATGATTTTTACTGTGTCAATGTACTGGGTGGGGTGTTCAGTTCACATGGGGATTGTATGGTGTTTTACACTGCTTGGTATCCCCTCTGCAAATGTGCTGCATTTTCCTTTTAACTATCCTTTCAGTGATCCCTTGCACCCTAACAGCTTTAGTGGCTCTCCTAGATATAGGAGTACAAAAGGCTTGGTTTCCAGTCCCTTGAAGCCTTCATATTTGCCTTGCCATAAACAATGAGTTTATTTCTTGTCTAATCACAAAAATGAAGAAAATCCATATCATACACAATAACCTAACATACAATTATCACACAAGGTATCAGCTCTGTTCTAACATCCCCTTGAATTGTGTGTTTTCTGAAATATTATGTATAAGTTCTTCTGTGGCTTCACTTGCAAATGCACTGGTGTATAGAATATCAATTAGAAAAGCAGGGGCTGAAATTCAATGAGGTCTTCCTTGTACTGGCTTGCAAAGCAATCCATACACATGCAAATCACTTACTCTTCCAATACAAAATAAGGTGAACAGTTTTGTGTACATTGTCAATACACATTGAGTGGAGGGTTTTGATCCTCTGATGTTTGATTGTAGTTTAACAACGTTCATTTTTAGTCTTCAGTTCTTTTTGATAGTTCCTTGAATTGTGTGTTTTCTGCCAAATTCACCATAAGGTCTTCTGTGGCTTCACTCATTAATAGCCTTGTTGAGTGGATAACAGTCAGAAAAGCAAGGGTTCAGATCCAGCTAGGTCTGTTTTCCTCAGCCAATAACTTGCCATCAGTTATATATATATGATGATCGGCAACATGCATCACTTTTCAATTATGAAAAAGATAAACCTAATGTACATAATCTATTTACTTCCACGGCTCAGTGTGTAGTCAAGCAGTGATGTATGGATTACAAATACACATGGAGAAGCTTTTTAATCCACTGATTCTTGCATGCTGTTCAATACTGTCCATTTTTAAGTATTTCACACTGTACTAACATTCACTTGAAATGTGTTTTTCTAGGTGTGCTTCTGTGGAATATCTTGCTATTGTCCTGGTCTAGAGAATATCAGTGACAAAGTCAGGGGTTTGTATCCATGCAGGTGTTATTTTCTTTTCTTGCTGTCATCGGTTCCATTTTCCTGAATGTGTTTTTCAGCAACCTTCTCTCTGAGGACCTTTATGACATACATTGCTGATGCATTGGTCTGCTGAAGCTTAGTGGCAAAGAAAGGGATTCAAATACCTTCAGATATAGTTCTCCTTTCTTGTTGTTATGGCCTCAGTTCTCCTGAAATGTGTTTTTCCGCAACCATCCCTACAAGTGCTTCTATGGCATGCCAAGCTCACATATTGCTCTAGGGGAACATCAGCAACAAAGGCACTGGTTCACATACATTCAGGTGTAGTTATCTTCTCTATCAGAGACCAGATAGCTTAGTTGTTAAGGTCTTCTCCTTCCATGCACAAGGTACAAGGTCCTGACCTCTGACCAATGCCTGTTTGGAGACCAATGCCTGTCTGGAGTTTGCATGTTCTCCCTGTGTCTTCGTGGGGTTTCTCCCATGTCAGAAAAACATACTGAGTGTTTCTATCTCAAACTCACCAATGAATAGTGCTGTAGGCAGCAGCACAGACTCTACATGGTGCCCTGTAGTGGGAAGCGTTGTACAGACCAACTGCTTTGGGCATCTACTGTAGTTCACAGTATCCTCAAGATAGGAGAAGATGGATCAAAGACTGTGCACCGTAGCAGGGTGTGAGGTGTCAGTGTGTGTCAGCCGTAAAACCCAGCAGCCCCTAGGTCAATAAGCAACTGGTTGTCTAGTTGCCCAGCCTGGGTTACCTGGGATAGCTCTGTTGAGCGAAAGCTGGATGTAAACCAACCAACCTGCCAAACATGAACTGAGAATTGCTACGTTTAATGTAGGTTCACTGACAGGATGCAGCTTGGAAGTGGATGATACTGTGGAGGCTGGACATCCTATGTATCCAAGAGATGAGATGGAAGGGAAGTGCAGCAAAGCTACTTGGCGTGACATCTGGAGTCTGCTACTCACAGGTGGAGGACAGGCTAGATATCATCAGAATTAATGACATACTCATGGCAGTCAGACTCCAGTGTAATGATAGGGCAGTATTAATAATCTCAGGCTAGCAGGGTTGTGATAGTGAGGAAAAGAGTGCATTCAGACAGAAGTTGCAGGACCTACTAGATAAAGCAGGGCAACATGAATTGGGCTTGATAATGGTGATGTGACAGACAGAACAGGATATGAGAACTGCTTGGGTGGGGCAACAGGAATAAAGAAGGAGAAGCCATTCTAGACTTCTGTCTGGCAAATGGCGGCCAACACATGGTTCAGAAAGAGAGACAGTCACAAGATCATATGCAAGAGTAGTCAACATGCAACTCAGGTAGACTTCCGCAAAGTCATCCCCAGTGAAGCAGTCACCACTAGTTACCACAATCAGCTGCAAACAGTGGTCAGAGAAGGCTCTAAGCTCAACAGAGACCAGGCTAAAGACCTGGAAGTTGACTGCAGAGAAAGTACAACAGTTCAAGGAATTACTCGGGGCTCTAGCACCCCAAGAAGAGGAGGAAATAGGTGGAGTTGAAAAAGAATGGCAGCACCTAAAAACAGCATGTGTTAGGACTACAGAAAATATATGCAGGTAGGAAAGCTGGTGGTGGAATGCAGAAGTCCAGGAAGTCATCAAAAAAAGAAGGCGTGCAGGAAGAAGTGGGAGATAGAAAAGACTGACCATACTAGAAGGACAACTGGTTGGCTAACAAAGAAGCTAAGAAAGAAGCTGCAATAGCAAAGAATAGGGCATTGGAGGCTGTTAGAAAAATGTGTATTTGAATATATATAAAGTGCTAGTTTAAAAGCAAATAGTATGTAATGCATTTTATTCTATTTTACAATATGGCAGTAAGAATGATCTTACATGTAATTGCTTGAAGCTTTGGAGCTGCAGTGTGTTTGAACTCTGACCCTGGCAGTAGCCAGCTCAGCAAGCTTATGTTTTTCACTAATGATTATCTGCTGGGTCAGGAAAATGAATGTATAAAGCATTGAAAATCTTTCTTCCTTCCTCTGAGATGGTTGGCCTTGCGAATATTATCAGAGATAAAGCACAGCTGCTAAAAGTAATGTTGCGAGAAGAACAAAGAAGTGTATTACAAAACTGAACTGACTATTATATTCGAGCAGGACTGAAACCTTGAAAGAATAACGTTTACAGAAAGACATTATAACTGACCAGGTGCTTTGCAAGGCTGTATTATTCTCATGGGAAAACTTTTAAAAAGTTTAGCATCAGCTTTTTCTTATGAATAGAATATTGTAGACCATAGTGATGTAGGTGCCCTGTGACTGACCACATCAGTGAAGTGGGCACAGCTTGAATGTATGGCTATATAATGTAGTGCATTTCCTGTATCATGTTAGACAAAACTCTATACTTGTATTGTATGGTATTTTGCCTCCTGGTGTACACTAGTAAAGTTTTTGCATCTGAGCCTCCTGTGTTGTCATAATTTGTTTTTATTTAACAGTTTGGTCCTTCGGACCGGAAGCCCTCGATAGCTACAGATCAGAGTGTATCGGTGGTCGAATACTGCGCAGGAGAAGCTACCGAAACGGTTCTTCTTGAAACACAAGGACCTCCGACTGAATTGTCGTTTTGAGAGGCTGACCACTTTTCTGATCTGCGGCCGAAGAGCGGTCTCGAACTGGTTGACCCAAGAGGCTCAGGTAGGAAGATTTTTGCCTTTTTTCTGTTTTAGATCAGGGACTAGGTTACAGTAAATGTTATTGTCATAGATTTGTTATACAGATCAGGGAGAAAAGGAAATTACTGTATATTTTGTCAGAGATCAGGGAAACAGAATAAGGTAGGCAGTTATTCTAGATAAACTGTGTAAGGAACTGAGATACCACGTGGTAAAAAGGGTTACGTAACATTTTTCTTTTGACATGGGAAATCAGTGCACTAAAAAATCGCGAGATCCGCCCCTAACTGATGACGCAAAATATATGCAAACACAACGAGCAGATAACGTAAGGTATTATACAAAATGGATTAATAAATACGAATTTGACGGTAAATTAAATAAAATTTCATTAGTTAAACTTTTAAAACAGCTTAAATGTGACGCAGAAGGTCAGGCAAAAAAGCAACGGCGATTAGGCATCCCTCAGGCACATAGGTGGATTGAGGAAGTGAACCGAAGGGAACAGAAAATTAAAAATGCGAAAACATTATTTTTAGACAAAAAGGATAATAATACAGTAATAGCGACGGCCCCTCCCCCTCCGCCCCCTCCAATGCCTTTTTCAGGATATGAAGCAGGAGGACAGGCTAGTCCACCCCCACATTATCCTGAGGTTGCAGGAGCACTAAAACCATTTGTTAGAGAACCTATTGAAACTAGATCCCGGACACGTAAAACACTTAGGGACACAGATTTATATCAAATAGGGAGAGACACACTAGAAGAGAGTGAAGAAGAAATCTGTCCACTAATCAAGGTACCGAATCCTCAGGCAGGGCAGGAAGGGCAGGACCCAACTCTCCTAGTATATAGACCATGGACACCGGAAGACATTCAGAAAGCTACAGAGGGAATCCCCCATCCGAAAGTTAATTACAAAAAATTTATACAAGATTTACAAGGTATGAGACTAAGCTACCACTTGAATGGGGAAGAAGTAGAAAGGGTAGTTAGACAGATTGTAGGTCCAGACTGGCACATGATTTGTGGCACCTGGAACTCTCGTAACGAAGAGCTTAAACCACTCCCCCATAGTGACGCAGAATTAGACAACAGAGTGAAAGGTCTTACAGACCGAATTTCTGAAAAATGGAAACCTTGAGCAGACTGGACTTGCATTTACCAATGCATACAACAAGATAATGAAACTGTAGATGGGTACTATGGTAGATTGCTGGAATGCTTCAATAACCATAGTGGTATGCCTATTTCTGAAAGTCAGACACATGATACCTCGTATGAACAGCAACTGAAAAATGCGTTTTTGAAAGGTTGCATTGCACCTATCAGTAGCTTTATTACAAAGCATATGATAGATCATCGAACAAGCAGGTTACAAGCCTTACTTGAGTATGCTAGGCATGCTGAAAGACACTTTAATAGTAAAAAGAAAAAGAAGACACAGGTCTTCACAGCTGAAGACGGAGCAGAAGTCTTTGTAGTACAGTCGAGTAAAAAGGGTAAGAAAAATACCCAGGGTAATAAACAATCTGACAAAAGGTCAGAGGATTTTGAAGAGAGAAAAAAGAAAGGTGAGTGCTTTAAGTGCGGTAAGAAAGGACATTTAGCAAGGGATTGCAGGCTAAATAAAAAGGCAATTACAGAAGATGAAGGTGATGAGGACTGACTATATGATAGTGATGAAAATCAAAAATCATCAGGAAAGGCTAACAAACAAAGGACAAGTGTAAATGTAGTGGAAGGAACAGAGGAAGTGCAAGCAGATGTAGAGGATGAAGAAAGTGAAATTTTAGATTTGGCATTATTGAGCTTGGAGCTCTATTTGGCAGACACAAAACCGGAAGTTACACTTCTGGTGGAAGGAAGGGAAGTGAAATTCTTGTGTGACTCAGGAGCGTCGCGAACTTTGATACACCCTTCAAAGTTACCAGAACACTCTGAATCACCTGACTATATATTAGTGAAAGCAGTAAATGGACAGCTATATAGGGAGCCACTCTCCCATGATATAGCAATAACTGACCCTGTTTCAGGTATGACTCAAAAAAGTAAAATTGTAGTTTCTGCAAAATGTCCAGTAAACTTACTGGGAAGAGATCTTATGCAGATATTTGGCATAGCGGTAGTTCCTACTATGCAGGGTATGGAGGCACAAAGACAAATGGATACTTTTGTAGTGCGATCGGAGGGTGAAACTTTTTACTGGTACAGCCAGGATCTAGTTACGACTGGTCCAGTAACTGAGGAACTGATGAATGTAGCCATTAGTAAGGTCCCCTCCCTTGACACTGACCAACAGCATTTGTTACATTGTACTCTATACTACTGTAGTATGCCAGGACCTGATAAAGAATATGAGCAAGAATTATTCAAAAATCCTGCTAACAGATTAGTATTACGAACCTTATATTGGGATACTGAGGGAAACAGTGTAGTAAGCTGTTCACTACCTCAGGAATTCATGGCACTGTATAAATCTAATAGACTGCCACATGTCAGCTTGACAAAAATAAAGATGTAAAATGGGCAGATTTAGGAGAAAAAGTAACAAAATGAGAAAAACAAACTGATTTAGAATTATCAGAACAGGGAGTACAAAAACAGAAATTGAATTGGCTAACACAAACACGTCCAGCTGTACACTTACAAACTAGTGAAGACAGCTGATTAGCATTCTTGTTAGAAGAAGAAGAAAAAGCCCTGTGCGATATACCAAACATTCTTTGGTCAACAGGTAAATCAGATGTAGGATTTATTCGAAAAGCAGGACCAGTAACCATTACACCAAAATCAGCGTTCAGACCACAAAAAAGACAATACCCCTTGAGGAAAGATGCGGAGCAAGGAATCAAGCCTATAATAGCAGCATTACTCAAGGAAGGAGTACTCGTAGAATCTCTAGATTCACCATGTAATACCCCTCTATTTCCTGTTAAAAAAGCAAATGGGGAATGGCGGATGGTACAAGATTTACAAGCTGTAAACAATGCAATAATACCTAGAGCACCTATGGTGCCAGACCCACACACCTTGCTGAACGATTTGAAACCACAACAAAAATATTTTACTGTGGTAGATATAAGCAATGCTTTCTTTTCAATACCTATACATCCTGATAGCCAGTATTGGTTTGCATTTACATTTCAAGGTAAAAGATATACCTATACTCGGCTACCGCAGGGATATTGTAAAAGTCCAACAATATTTGCACAAGAAATGGCTAGCAACCTGGCAGGATTTACTCCACCAGGAGGTAGTCAGATTCTACTTTATGTAGATGACATCTTGCTAACAGCCCCTACCCAGCAGCAATGCAGGGAAGATACAATAGCATTATTGAAATTTTTAGCAGCACAAGGACACAAAGTAAACAAAAGCAAGTTACAACTTTGGAGAAAACAGGTTAGATACCTAGGATATGTAATATCCAATGAAGGTAGAATACTAGACGAAGACAGAAAAAACGCAGTTTTACAGGCACCCAAACCAGCAACCAAGAAGGAAATGATGTCCTTCTTGGGAACGACTAATTTTTGTTGAAGCTGGATATCAAACTATGCTTTAGAATCTGCTCCATTGGCTGATTTAATATATAAAACACCAATGGCAGCACAAGATGTATTACAATGGACACCTGAAGCAGAAACAGCTTTCTGCAGACTAAAACAATTGATAGCTTCATCATTAGTTTTAGGACTTCCAAATTACCACAAAAGATTTTTTCAAACCGTAGATTGTAAACAGGGATACATGACGTCAGTTCTGACGCAACAGCATGGGAATAAGCAATGCCCCATAGCTTACTATTCATCACAGTTAGACCCAGTGGCACGATCTTTGCCTCACTGTGTACAAGCAGTAGTTGCAGCAGCAATGGCAGTGCAGGCTTCGGCCTCATTGGTGTTATTCCATCCTCTCACATTGAGAGTGCCTCATGCAGTTGCAATAATTTTATTGCAAGAGAAAATAGCATATCTATCTCCTGCTAGACATCTTTCATGTATGACCATACTGCTGAGCCAACCTCATATGGTAATTGAACGTTGTACAACATTAAATTCATCAACATAACTTCCAACCCCTGTGGATGGCACACCAGACAGTTGCCTGCAGGAAATTGAGCAAATAACTTTGCCCAGACAAGACCTCACTGATATGCCCTTGGATGATGCCGAGGTGACATTTTATGTGGACGGTTCATGCAGAAAGGGTCCTACAGGGAAAAATCTAGTAGGGTATGCAGTAGTCACAGATACAGAGATTTTAGAAGCCCAACCCCTACAGCATAACCTGTCTGCTCAAGCAGCAGAATTGATAGCCTTAACACGGGCTTGCACTCTAGCGAAAGACAAATGTGTGAACATATATACTGACAGTCAGTATGCTTTCTCTACAGTGCATGTTTTTGCACAGCAATGGAAAAATAGGGGAATGATAACATCTACTGGTAAACCGATTAATCATGCGCAACTTATTTTGAACTTATTAGATTCTATTCAGTTACCTACCAAAGTAGCTATTTGTAAATGTGTAGCTCATACAAAACAACAGGATAAGATTTCAAAAGGTAATGCACGAGCTGATGCAGCTGCAAAGCAGGCAGCCTCAGACTCAGAAACTTTATTTTTGAATGAGGAATTACAACCCTCTGAGATTTTAGATTTAGACATGTTAAAAACGATGCAGACATTAACTACAAAAGCGAGAAACAGAAATGGGAGAAACGAGGTGCAATCCTCGAAAACAGACTGTACATCTCCAAAGAGAAAAAGCTAATATTGCCGTCTAATTTATTTAGATATGCAGCTTTGTTGAGCCATGGGCAGAGCCATGTCTCAACGGGGGGGATGGTACAATTAGTAAATTGAATATTCCAGACATATGGATTCACGAACTTTACACAAAAATTTTGTGCAGCATGTCACATTTGTAATAAACATCATGCACAAGGAGCATTCAAACCCAAGCAAGGGAGTTTTCCTATACCACCATATCCGTTCCATACTATCTGTATGGCTTTCATAGAACTGAGCAAATGTGAAGGGAAAAAATACTGTTTAGTAATTATAGACATGTTTTCCAAATGGGTAGAAGCTTTTCCAACTAAAAATCCAGATGCAGCAACAGTGGCAAAAGCCCTAATAAAAGAAATAATTCCTAGATTTGGCATACCGGAAAGAATCTATAGTGACAATGGGACACACTTTGTTAATCAGACAATTCAGCAACTTGGGAGATTCTTTGGGATCTCCTTGAAGAATCATTGTGCTTACCACCCACAGTCTGCAGGACTGGTGGAAAGGTACAATGGAATTTTAAAAAGCAAGTTGAGGAAGTTAATAAATGAAACAGAAAAATTGGATTTGCTGTTTGCCTTTGGCACTGCTGAACATGAGAACAGTTCCGAATGTAAAGGGTTTGACCCCCTTTGAAGTGATATTTGGAAGGGCATATTATGTGCCACAGTGGAAAGCTCTCATGCCTGCAGAGCTAGAGGCTGACAGCTCATTAGCTAGTCACATGAGGAAACTGTTAACAAATAAAACTGTTTTGCAGTTGAACTCTTTTTCAGATAAAGAACAGACCAGACCATTAGAAGCGGTGCTGACCACTGGGTCCTGGGTGTGGCTGAAAGTCATAAAGAAGAAGAACTGGACATGTCCGAAGTGGGAAGGTCCGTACCAGGTACTGTTGGCGACGGCTACTGCAGTCACAGTTGCTGAGAGGTCGTCCTGGGTCCACCTGACGCACTGTAAACCGGTAAAGAATTTTCAGCTTGATAAACATTTTGTGACTAATACACAACAAAGGCAGGATGGCCAAGAGCAAAATGAGTAAAAATACAAACCAACCCCGAAGATATTGTTTAACCATCTTGCTAACTATACATCTATTGACTATGATTGTGGTGACTTTCCTTTTGTTGTGGTTTTTCCTGCATATAACCATACAAATGAAAGTGGAGAAACGTGATGAACTGTCTATAGACTGGCATCCAAACTTTAACACATACCTAGCTATGAAGTGTGTATATGTAGAGACTATGAACATTTCAAACTGCTGGGTTTGTACTGCTATACCAACAGCATATGGAGGACTGTTGATGTCCACTGTCCCCTTAGGGATAAATGAGACTTGGGAAAACTTACTTTTTGATACAGGTTCTGTGAGATCACAGGACAAGATTGCATTGTATTTGCTTATTACACAGAGAGGAATTGTTTGTTTCTATAAAAATGATACACTCCAAGTAGGTTGGAGTAACTGTAACATAACTGTATCTTATAAATGCTATATTAAGGCTAAAGATAAAACTACTAGTTGTAGCACAAATTATGATTCATATTTGAGCTTAATGAAAACAACAATAAGAGATGTGCAGAGAAATCCTGAATTGCATAAACAATTGTCTGTTATAGACAAGAAAATGTTTCATTCAGAGTTAACCCGCATCAGTACTAAAGTAGAAAACTGTTATTTTGTTTGTGGGAAAAAAGCATACAAATGGCTACCTGAGAATTGGTCCGGCAGTTGTTTTTTTGTTTTATCTGGTTCCAGCTATAAGGCATACTGCAGAGTTACCTCTAGGTAAGATACGAAACGTAAGAGATGTAGCCCGAAAACCTGAGAATTCAGTCGGAAAACCTGTAAATCCAGTGGGAAAAATCGAAGCTGGTTGGAAGGATCATCAATCCGTGAAAGATAAAGAAAAATTGACTCATATGGACTTGAGTGACAGTGTTATATCCTGGGCTGGAATATTCCCAGCCTATGGAGCAGTCAAATCGATCTGGGAGCTGAGAAAATTGTCAAAGCTTCTCAAAGTAATGAGTAATGCAACTTTTTCCACTCTCGAACTTGTGACTGATGAACTGAATGCAATGAGAACTGTTGTGCTGCAAAATCGAATGGCTCTTGACTTCACCCTAGCGGCAAGAGGTGGTACATGCGCGCTTATCAAAGAAGAATGCTGTGCGTTCATACCAGACAATCGACATGAAATCAATGATCACCTAGAGGTAATACAGCAGGTATTGGCCATGACTGAACCAGGCCCAAACCCACTGACAAACTTTTTCCTGAGTCTATTTTGTGGGTGGGTTTCAATCCTAATGAATATTTTGATTGCTATTTATGTTGGTCTGCTCTTATTAGGAGCATGTGTCTGTTGTGGGATTCCCTGTATGAAAAGATTAGTCAGAGAATTTGTTGATATATCTGTAACTGAGACTTTGTACCAAGACATTGAACTGGAGCTATTGGCTCCAAATGAAACTCTTTCCGAAATATAAACCAAATGACTTGCCTAGTTAAAAGTCCTTAAAGGAGAAGGCTAGGGAATGATATAATATTGTTTATGTTTCTGAATAGAATAAAAAGTATTAAAAGGGAGGAAAATGTTAGAAAAATGTGTATTTGAACATATATAAAGTGCCAGTTTAAAAGCAAATAGTATGTAATGCATTTTATTCTATTTTACAATATGGCAGTAAGAATGATCTTACATGTAATTGCTTGAAGCTTTGGAGCTGCAGTGTGTTTGAACTCTGACCCTGGCAGTAGCCAACTCAGCAAGCTTATGTTTTTCACTAATGATTATCTGCTGGGTCAGGAAAATTAATGTATAAAGCATTGAAAATCTTTCTTCCTTCCTCTGAGATGGTTGTATTCGAGCAGGACTGAAACCTTGAAAGAATAACGTTTACAGAAAGACATTATAACTGACCAGGTGCTTTGCAAGGCTGTATTATTCTCATGGGAAAACTTTTAAAAAGTTTAGCATCAGCTTTTTCTTATGAATAGAATATTGTAGACCATAGTGATGTAGGTGCCCTGTGACTGACCACGTCAGTGAAGTGGGCACAGCTTGAATGTATGGCTATATAATATAGTGCATTTCCTGTATCATGTTAGACAAAACTCTATACTTGTATTGTATGGTATTTTGCCTCCTGGTGTACACTAGTAAAGTTTTTGCATCTGAGCCTCCTGTGTTGTCATAATTTGTTTTTATTTAACAGAGGCAGTGTACCAACTTCTGGAAAGTGACTCAATAAGGGGCACAAAGAAACTATATCAGGTTGCAAGGCAAAGACAGAAAGATAAAAAAGATAGTCGGACACCTTTCATAAGAGATGCCAGCAACAAACTACTCACCAGTCCAGAGGACATCAAAGGCAGATGGAAGGAGTATTTCCAGCAGCTTCTGAATGAAGAAAAACCCACAGAAGCTGTACTGCCCTAGAAACAGCCTAGGATAAGAGAAGAAGAGGAGCCCACCCTAGAAGAAGTAAGAACAGCACTAAGGAAGATGAAGTCAGGGAAAGTAGCAGGCTGAGATGAGGTCACAGCAGATATGATAAAGATGCTGGGTGAGATAGGGGAGAAATGGCTCCTGAAGGTAGTATAGCAGGGTATCCCAGATGACTGGAGAATAAGCATACTCATGCCAGTGTACAAGAAAAAGTGGACATCCACAATTGTGGGCAGTACAGAGGCATCAAACTCCTATCACACTGCATGAAAGTTCTGGAGAGGGTGATTGATAAATGAATACACAGAGTAGTAGAATGTAAGATGGGAGATGAGTAGTTTGGATTCAGATCAGGATGCAGCACAATTGACCCGATGTTTGCATTGAGACAAATACTTGTGAAGAAGCTAGAGATGAGGAGAGAGTCCAACTGGGCATTCCTAGACTTGGAGAAAGCATATGACAAGGTCCCAAGAAAGCTGATCTTGGCAGTACTGCGGTGGTTTGAAGTCCCAGAAATATTGGTAGAATTAGTGCAGGCAATGTACAAGGACCCAATGACTCAAGTACGAACAGTGTTCAGCCTCACAGATGGGTTCCCAGTGGGAGTGGGTGTACACCAGGATTCAGCTCTGAGCCCACTGCTGTTCATACTGGTGATGGACTACACTAGCAAACAGGTTGGAGGGGAGAGATCAACAAAGTTGCTGTATGCAGATAATGTGGCAGTGCAGGCAGACTCTGAACTAGAACTTCAGCAAAGGATAGGAGAATTAAATGCAAATCTGCAGGCACTTGGGATGAAACTAAGCACAGATAAGACAGTGGTAATGGCATCAAATTGGGGAAATCAGAAGAAGCTGAGAATAGAGATAGAAGGGAAGATAGTAGAACAGGTAGGTGGTTGAGGAGAAGGGTAGTCTGAATGAAGATGTCAAAGCTAGAATCAGAGAGGCTGCAGCCAACTGGCATGGAGTATCAGGTATATAGTCTATGACAGACGAATGCCAAAGAATCTAAAAAGTAAGGCGTACAAGGCAGTGATGCGACCAGTCCTACTGTATGGTACAGAAACCTGGACAGTTAAGGGAGAACAGTTGAAGAAGCTAGAAGTGATGGAAATGAAGTGCCTGAGAAAGGTGGTAGGATGCACAATGTGAGACAGATGAAGAAATGAGGACAACAAACTGATGAAAGAAGCTCTGTGGCAGTACCCAAAGAACCAAGCAAATTGCAAATACGAAATGTAATCCAAAAAAATTCAAACGTGTAAACAAAAGGACTAGGTTAACTTCCAAAATGTCCTTTATTAGCACTTTTGTTCAACAATGTGAACTTTTTCAGATAAAACAACTTACTAAAACAACATTCTTAAATACACCCAATAGTTTAATAAACAATTCACACTAACATTTTCCTCCAAAAATCTGAAAGCAACCACCACTCCTTAAAACAGTAGATGAACAGAATTCACTAATATTGTTAAAATTAATGGGGGGGATATATATATGTATATATATATATATATATATATATATATATATATATATATATATATATATATATATATATATATATATATATATATGCAAAAAATAAAATAAAATCCATAAATTCAAGGTCTTTTGGATAGCAAGTCAAAACTTCCTATCTTTGCAAAGCTTTTATTTTCAACAAACAAGAAATGGAACACAGTTTGTTAAACCCTGGTCATTTAAAGGCTTTAAGTTTTAACTGCCATACTAATTCCCTCTTTTCCAAGAATAATTCTGTGGATCTACCCCTAGGTCCTACACTCTATCTATTGCCATATATTTAAAATTATGGCCAACACAAGAGCAGAATACAAAGTAGTTCCAATTACAGAAAAGATCAAAGAGAACAGATTATGGTGGTTTGGGCACATGAGAAGAAAAGCAGAAGACAGTCTGTTAAGGAAGATTTGGGACAGACAGGAAGAAGGTAAGAGGAAGTGATGGCATCCAGGAAAGAGGTGGATGGATTGTGTTGAAGAAGAGCTGCGACAGTCAGACATGAGTGTTGAAGAAGGCAGGAGGGTGGCACTGAATCGAGAGATTTAGCAACAGTTAACCCAATATCCTGACCACATATAGAAAAAATGAGAAAAAAGGGGGCTGATGATGATGTTGATGATGATCTTCTCTAGTCTTTTCTTCTTTTCTCTTCTCGTCTCCTATTATCAGGGGTTCTGATTTCTGAAATGTGTTTTCCAGTAACTTTTTTTTACAGAAATACTTCCATGGCATGATTTGGTATGTCCCTCATGTAGAGAATATCACTGCCAAAGGCAGGGGTTCAATCTCATTTAAGTGTATTTTTGTTGTCTTGCTATCATGTGTTCTGTTCACTTGAAATGTGTTTTTCAGTCAACATTTCCTTGAATTGTTTAGCAGCTTGCCTTGCTAATGCTCTTGTCTAGAGAATACCATTGCCAAAGACAGGATTTCAAACATATCTTCTTTTTTTTTTTTTTTTTGCTCCCATGTGTTCCATTTCTTTGAGATTAAACATTTCTGTGATCAATGTATAAATTATACGGGAGAGTTTGGTACCTTATAATCTAATTTATTTTTCTACTCTACTGCCATTGTTGAGTGAGGAATTTGGGAGATATGGACTCCTATCCCTACTCCATCCTACTTATTCCATATATACTTATCTTGTGTTGTACTCTCCGCTTGCTTCCTCTTTTCAATTTTATCTGTCCTGTCCTCCTATAATATGGTTAGAAAATAGATAGCCACACATCACACATGCTGAGAAATGGCATATAATGCAAAATAATTTTTGTGCTCACATGTTGTGCAACAATTGTCATGGAGAAAAGTCAATAGCCATATACAAATACAGAGAAATGGCACTTCACAGCCTATGGCAAAAATGATTAAAAATCCTTGACAAGCACTGGTTGGTCATGCAAACAAGCTACACCTTGCCTCACATACAAATGTGAAATAAAGTACAGCTACTGCCATTATATGAAATATTTTGATGGCTCAGTGTACCCACACAATTATTTATACTGTGACAATGGTCTGGTTGAGCGTTTCAGATCTCATTGGGGTTGTATGTTGGTTTACAACTTTTCTATGTTATATTTGTTTTAAGATCCCTTTTACTTAGACTGCTGCAGTGTCTTTTCTTGCTAATGCCCTACTATGAAACTAATCTATGGAAAAGTTAAGGGTTCATTTCCCTTGAGGCCGCTCTTCTTTTGCCATGTCTGAACATTTGCTACATTTCCCTGATATGCATCTTTTGTGACTTTTCTACTTGGACTGCTGCTGCGACTCACATTGCTAGTAAACTATGGCTATACTGGCATGTGGACTGAAGTGATGGATTGATTCCCCTCACAGTAACACAATATTTCTTCTTTAAATGACACTCATAGTATATTACAGGTCCACTACTAACATTCTAATGTTGTCAGAATAGGTACAAGTTAGTACATCAGATTCCTTTATTGGATCTCACCTCTACTGTGCAGGTTTCACATTCTTAAAAATCCATGTATTGTCATAGCACCTTCTTTGCTCTGTTTTTTGACAATTGCTTTGTTCTGCAACTCCCTTAGCACTTTATATTGTCTATATCTGTGGATTCTGTTGCTATAGTATAAACTTCTACTCCACCCTTGATCATCAGTGGTACTTTCTCTTCCATTTCACATTTTTCTCTATACATGGTTGCTGCAGTTGATTACATCAACATTCTATGCCTATGTGTGCAAATTCACATTGACCAACAGTGGTGCTCTTGCACGTCAATGTTTATCTCAGCTGCTTGTACTTCATTGTGGTCATGAGGTAGTTTACCATGACCTAGCCATGGATCTTTGCTACAGCTGTGATGATAGGCTCCTCACTGTACACAGAGACCTGGACACATGCATATAAGATTAGCATTGCTGCTCAATGTGCACATAACATCAATACTGCTGGATTGGATGTGATCTTAGATGAGGCATTTATGAATTCCCTAGAGAGAAAATGTCACAAAATGACAATTGCAGATGAATTTGCTTCAAGCTTCCTGTGTCACCAAAGTGTCCTTTACAGTTCAGGAATACCACTGAAAATGTGTCCCATAATCCCTTGGTGCTGAAGTAGATCATTACCACCAAAGTACACATTAAACTACTTTCCCAATAATATCAGTATTTTTCTAAAAGCAAAATAAACACCTCCACACCTCTGGATATGTTGATACATTCACTAGACAAGAAACTTCAAAAACTGCTGGTTGAATATGAAAGCCACTGCCTAAATGAATACTGGATGAGAAATACAGTTGTCATATTATTACATCAACTGGTACAAGTGAGCAATGACTGTGTGCTGTTACACTCAGGTGGTGTGGAATTAATGCAGCTTGTTGCTCTTAACTTATCAAAGTCATAGCTAATTGCAAGCAGACATCAGCATCCCATCCAACACTATGGATCTGCAATGATACCCCGACTGACAAGATGGGGATGATGCATATCACCAAACACAAATGTCTAAAATAAGCAAAATCCCAGTGGTAAGTAGTTTTTTTTAAAGTCCCTTGTAGCACCCCCCCCCCAAACTTGCATATACCAACTCTGGTCACATAGATGTGGAAAAGGGATAACTCTGCCAAGGCAAAGGAATCACTAACATGTACACACTCAGAAATCTCACCAGCAGAGATCTCCTATGGAAAATAGTCATCTGCATTCTATTCCTTGGCATTTTGTGATCCTGATATTTGATGTTACCCATTTTCAGAGTCATCACTTACAGTGCACAGAAATCCAATCACTTGTTTACATAGTAAAGGTTATAAATGAAGCAATCTGGCAAAGCATAAATGAAAGAGTAAGAAATATAATACATTACATTATAGTAATGAGAAAACAAGTTTATCTGCTGCTTTTACAAGATGAACTCACAGTTTAGTGCACTCAGACCTGGTGACAGGCTCACATGAGAAGCATTTTGCTTCGTCTGAAAGCTGGATTTGTTGTCAGTTTTGTCACTTCGTACATCTGAGCTAATAGCAGCCTTCTGACTCATAAAGAAATGAATGACTAACTGCCATCTGCATACATTATCTGATTCATTTGTTCCCAGACAAAAATCTTCTCTAATTTCACATGCACCACATGAGAAAATGACACCAATGAAATGAAAATGAAGGTCTTTGATAAAAAAAAATGTTAACTTGTGGAGCGATCATAATATTTTATTGGTACGTACTGACTGAAAATTCATTTACTGGATATTTGACTTGCAGCACTGTCAGAAGCCCCAGTAATTACTTTTGTCAGTTAATATCCACCTTTGGAAAGCAAACTACAGCTTCACAGTACTGCTGTAAATTACTACAGACCTAACCAGAGGTACAAATCTCATGTATAGTGAAAACTAAAGTGTCAGCCAGCAGCATAACTCAACAGAAAAGCTCAGTTACAAAAGTCCCATATCAAACAGTTGAAATTGTGTATGGTTCTCAGTTTAGTTTCCTCCAAGTCTTTTGGGTTCCTGATACCATGATGGGAATGAACCCCATTCCTAAGTCAAAGTATAAAGTTAATAAAATTACTATTATTTCAATTTTTGATGTTAGCCAAAACTGCTGTTTGCAGCACCTGCAATGTGCCCAGAAATGACGCCTTCTGCAAGTCATATATTGTTACATGTGTTGATAGCATGTCTAAATCTTTTTCTTCTTCTTTCAACATGTCTAAATAAGACTGGAAATTCTTTTTTATGAGACCTATTGCTCCTACTACTATTGGAATTGTCTGGGTATCCTTCTTCCACATTGCCTTGTTTCTGCCTGCAAGTCCTGGCATTTTTTTAACTTTGTGTCTCCCTGTATGTAAACACTGTAATCCCCTGAGTGCAGCAATTTCATTGATCAATGCTACTTTTGTCTTCTTTTCATGGACTACTATATCTGTTTTTCTCACATCTGTTTTTTGAACTATTGACAATTCCATGTTATATAAATTTCATCATTCTCTGTAATGTTTTGTAACTCATGTTTCCAATGCTTCTCAGCTGCTTCAATATTGTAATGCATGCACAATCCCAAATGCAGCAGTCTTGCCACATTATTATGCCTTTCAGTATACAGGTCCTCTGCTATTAGTTTATCACACCCAACAACAAGATGTGCAACTGTTTCCTGTTTTCTTTAACAGAACCTGCATTTGTCTATTTCTCCCACATGTTGAATGGACTTTGTAAACCAATGTGTACATAGTCCACTGGCCTGGGCCACTAATATCAGCCTTTCATCTTTTGGTTTAAATTCACCTCAACTTAACCATTCTTATGTAAAACCCTGATCAACATGAAGTTATTCCACAAGTTTTCTGTACTTGCAATTATATTTATGCTTTTTCCACATTTCTTGCCTTATCTGACCCTCCTCCTAATATTCTTTCTTTTATTTTTTGGCACATTTGCTGCCTGATTATTGTCAACGTCTGCTTTGGTTTCCATTCCTGCTTGACGCTGATATGCTTCTGCTAAACTAAGCAGGGGGTCATCTTAGTTTTTTTTCTTTTCATGTTTTAAAACTTTCACTTTGGATTTGGTGAGGTCAGCAGATATATATTCAGTCCTATGACTGCAGATCTACACATTTAATCAATTTCAAGGAGTCCCATACTGCCCACAGAATGAGGGCTATATTGGTATACACTGATTTTTATATATCATTTGATAAGCATGAAGCATTTTTTTTGTTTTCCTGTCCAACTGATCCAGTACCTTTTGGGGTCAATCAATCACCCCAAAACTGTAAAAACAGGAATATCAAATTAGTTTATAGTTTGGACTTTGTTCCTAGATGTCAGAGCTATTTTCAATATTAATTTTAGTCTTATAAAATATTACTTACTGAGTATTGTTCACATTTGTTCATGCTTTATTTTCGATCTTTCTTCAGTTCTGAAATATTTATACACTCCCTCCTGCTCAAGTTCCTTTATATCACATTTCTGTCCCAGACTTATATTTTTTTTGGTGCTGCAGCTTTGATGCTTTAAATATTACTTTTGCACATTTATCAAGACCAAATGATATTCTTGTATCATCTGAGAAAATTTTGACCTTTTCTAGTTGTGCTGTTAGTACCTCATATGATGAACTATAGGGTTTTAAATCATCCACAAAAAGAAGATAAGTCTTTACACTTTGTTGTTTTTGGAAGCCAAATTGCAACCATGACCTAATCTATTAAGTAGACAGCATAATGGGTAAAGGGCAAGACAAAAGAGAAGTGCTGACAAAGAATTACCCTGGAATATCCCCCTTTAAATTTTACCCCTAAGATAATAATTTTCTTTTATCATTGCTTAGCTGCAAAGTGGTTTGCCACTGTTCTATGGTCACTGTGATTTAATTGTTAAATGCCATGTGTATCTTATACATTTGTAAGCACTCCTTTATCCATGAATATGGGATGCTGTCAAATGCTTTTTTGTAATCTATTCCTGCCATACTTAGATTCTTCCCCTTTTAACAATTCTTCATTATGACTTTATTTAACAATAGATTCTTCCCCTTTTCAAAATTTGTCATTATGACTTCATTTAACAACAAATGATCCATTGCTCCATATACAAGTAAACTCTCAGTTAACTGGCATCCATGGGTATTGGTAGATGCTGGATAAGTGTAGTTTCTGGTTGCTTGAGAGTTACTATTAAAAATAGACCTGATAAATACTGTACCCTATACTATACCATACCATACCACAAATACATGAAAAATTGTATTGTTCATACTGTACTGTATTTCTCTGATTTTTTTTCTGGTTGCTTGAGAGTTCTGGTTGATTGAGTTCTGAGAGTTTACTTGTAACTTTCTTTTGTTACCCTTTTGTTCTATTGCCATAATTGATTTTTTCTAAATGATTATAAACTCTGTTGGCATCAATTCCAGTATATAGTTTATCTATCATTGGAAGGCATGTTATTGGTTTACAGTTTTTAGGATAGCTTGCAGGTTCACCCTTAAGGAGCATCATTTTTCTTGTTGTTTGCAATGTTGGTGTCTGTTCAGGGTGTGCATAAAAATAGTTCTTACTCAGGGCTAAATCTTTGTATAAAGATGTTAATACTTTTAGCCAGAAGATAGGAACTGCATCTGGGCCTAGGGTTTTCCAGTCAGGAGTTTTTCTTAATTTTTTTTCAATTTCTCTGAACATTACTTCATCCCATTTTATATTCTGTACATTTTAACGTCTTACTGTTTCTTTTACTTCTTTTGTCCATTCAATATCATTGTTATGTTCCACAGAGTCTTTTTAGATATTTCTACAAAATTATTTTTTGGTGGTGTTTCTGTTCCTTTCACTTTGTTTTGTACTTCTCTATAAAACTTTTTGGGTCATCCATGAATTGCTTATTTTGTATATTTCCTTTATATTATCTTTAAGTTTTTCTGCCTATGCCAATATCTTTTGTATATTATTTGCTATAGTGCATGGAAGATCCTGATTTTCTCTAATACTGCACTTTGCTTTTATCATGCCTATCATTCTAAGTATTTTTGTTGATCTGTTCCCTTTTATACTCTTCTAACATTGACACTACTTGGCTTTAATTGCTTTATAGTTTTCTCTATTTGATACTTCCATGATGGCATTTGATTTCTTCCCTTCCTTCCCCTTATTATCCTTTGTTTTTTAAGACTTTCTCTATTATTAATTTAGCTGCACAGTAATACATCCTATTTACTTCTGTTATTTCACATGAATTTCAGTTAATAGTCTTGATTACTGTTGTTCATTTGTTTGGGTCTTTTTGACTTTCTGTAATCTAGTTCTTTGACTGAAGTAGAGATGTCTAGCCATCTCTATTAAATCAAGCAACTCTTCCCTTAATTTATGTTATTCTAAAGTGAGAGCATAATTTTTGTCCTCTGTTTCCTGTGGGCATTCTATTCCAGAAAATCTTCCTGTGACATATTCTCTTCAGCTGCATCCTCCGTCATCCATTGCACTTTCTTATTGGAACTCACTGGCCTATCACTCCACAGTATTGACTGTGTCAGAGTTGCCAGTGTTTCCTGCTCCTTCCCTTCCTGTGCAACTCCAGCTGAACTTTTGTGCTGGTTTTCTACTGAAGGCTCCAGATTATCTTCATGTGACAAGTGATCAGATACTTCCTGTTCTACCTGTTTCTCCTTAATTCAGGGCTTCATTGTTCCACCATGCTGTGACATTGCCATGGTTGAATTTTATTTTCTACTCTAAATCCTTCACTTTGCAGGTAATCCATAACTTCCATTTCTGTTTTTTAACTTCTCCACTACTAATCCTCTTTTCTACTTTCTTGTTTTGTGTTCTTATTTTTTTTGTATTGTGAAATTTTCCATATCTGGATGCCTTTTCCTTAACGCTTTTCAAATATCTTTGGTGCTGCTTTTTTGTATTGATTAGATTTGCTTTCTCCTCTGCATAAATATTGCACCATATTAAATTTCTTTTTCTTTCACATGCCCATGTTTCTTCTTCAGATGTCTCCCACTCTAGCTGTTTCTCCTTACTTTGGGGTCTTGTTGTTCCATCATGCTGTGACATAACCTGTGTTAGACTTTCTACACTAAATCCTTCACTTTGCAGGTATTACTTAACTTCAGCTTTACTTGTTTAACTTCAGATTTATTTCTTTAACTTCTGCTTTACTAATCTTTGGTTCTACTTCCCCCTTTATGATCTGAATTTTTGTATTCTAAAATTTTCCATATCTTGGTGTCTTTGCCTGTATTTTCTTTTCAAATATCTTTGGAGTTGCTTTTTGCATTAGTTTGGCTTTCTTCTTTGCAATAAATATTGCACCATATCAGACCTCTACAATGTAACTTAAGTAAATTGGAAAGAAATTAAAATGTCTCAGATAAGTAGCTCTAGATGGTGGGAACTGTTTAAAAGTAGACAAAGGCAAATAAAGTGTAAAGCAAGTTTCACAAAGTCAGTTTGAACAGGAATGAAAGAAAAAAGACATTTGTTAAAGAGTTAAGCAGTTAGGGAGCTGCTAGCACTTAAAATTATATTCAACAAATAGGTGACAAAGGCAGACAAGCATAGTATATTAATATCCAGTTTTAGAACCTGGCAGCTGTGTTACTGCAACCAAAACGTACAATAATTATGCTAGAAGCATCAGCATTTTTTGTAAATATTATCTTAAGGAAACCGCCATCAACTGCATTTTTAAATTGATGATGGACAAGCAGCTGTCAGCCAACTGGCAGCATGGTAGGTTAATGTAGCCATCTTTGGGAAGTAAGTCAAATCTGTCCTTTTTCATGGTAAATTAATATCAACATAAGGGCCACTGCACATTGCATGCTCAAGCAAAATAAAGCAAGATAATAGCCAGTAAGGGAACACAAGAAGAATGAGCCTAACATAGTCAAGTCAACAGATACTCAAAATCATTTTGAAATGCATGGATGACAGTGTGCCCCCGTATAAAACTGTAACTTAAATAAAGTCTGAGACTCAGATGCTGCATAACATTAAAAGCAAACTGAGCCACAAATGCTTACATTAATATAGTATTGCCAAGTAATTTTGAATATAGATTAAATAAAACGTTTTTGTCAGTGAAATAAGCACTACTATAAGTGCTAGCAAATAAACTTGATCATCAAGCAACTAAAAAAGGCATACTAGCACTGTGCATTAGTAACTGTAGCTTAAACATACAGTAGTTATGCTCACCAAAAGCAACAGTGAATGGGGGGGGGGGGGTGGCCAAGATGGTGATCAGTTAACAGCACTGTGTTTCAGCTGTGCTTCATTTTAACATCTCTTGACAGGGTTTTTACTAAAAAACTCAAACAGAACATTTCAAAACTTGATGGATTTATAGTTAAACATCTGCTGAAAGATTTGCTACAAAAAATAACAAGTTTGAAACTCTTTTAATTGCTTTTTTTCCTGTCAAAAAATAGAAATAACTAATTGTCTCAGAATGAGCAACTCTAAGCCCAGTGTACAGGACAGTACTATGAAAAAAGACATATAGGCTATAATAAGTAACATCAGTGAGTCATCTGTAAAGCTAGATAAATTAGAAAGCAAAATGGGCAATTTTAAAGAAGAATGTAAAAAACAAGTTAAAGTGCTGAGTGAATCTCTTAAACAACAGTCATCACAAATCTCGAGTATAAAAGAGGCAGTGTCTGATTTTGATGGAAGATTACTTAAAAATGAGAACACTGAATTTCTTCTAAAACAAAACAACTTATTCCAGACAAAAAATAGAACACTTAG
This sequence comes from Protopterus annectens, assembly GCF_019279795.1. NCBI lineage: Eukaryota > Metazoa > Chordata > Ceratodontiformes > Protopteridae > Protopterus > Protopterus annectens. Next base: position 515,270,330 of record NC_056737.1, on the reverse strand, counting down.
AAAACAGATGTAGAATGAATAACAACAGGATTTATGGGATTTATGAAAAAGAAGAGGGAGACATTATCATCCAATTCCTTAATACCTGGCTGTCAAAACTTTGAACCTGCTTGAAGATTTTTCCTTTAGCATCAAAAGGGCACATAGATCTCTTTTTAACTCATCTTAAAAAAACAAACAAACAAAAAAACACACATTCATCAAGGTCAGTGATCATAAGATTTTTCTTAAGTCAAGATAAGAGTTTAGTCTTAAAAAGCTGCATGGACTAATTATCCAGTTAAAATTAAATAAAATGCTTTAAGATTTGACAATGACTATTTAAAATTAATGATACCAAAGAGAAAAGCACATGTGCCACTTAAGAAAAGCTTAAAGAAAAAACAATATTAAAGCATAAATCTTGTTCCAGCAAAAGTAAGTAGTCACCTTCCAGAAGGAAAGAAAACTGTTAACACCTTGGAAGATGGAATGGACTTTATACAGAAAAATAAAATCTTAGACAAAACAGAAGAAATGGACTGGAATCTATCAACTTCTTTGAAGAGAATGCAACAAGAGATGGTTAGGTAGCAAAAGACAAAAACAGTAAAAAAACTGAAGGACAAATAAAAATCTATGTATTTCTTGGTTATGAATTCTTATTAATTTAAAGAAGTGATTGAATACTTATGAACTGATACTGAGTATTAATTTTTACAAGGTAAGTCAGTTCTTTCTTTCTTTCCCTACTTCAAATGGTTACTAGTTCCATTTTTAAAATGTTAGAGTTGGATTCTTTTAGCTATATATGAAATTAAAGCCACTTATTTTTTATTTTGAGTTTAAAAGGTTAAACAATTTATTTTATTAAACGTTGATCATTATTATGATATTATTATGATGAAACTTATGTTAGGTGGCACACTTTCTGATATATTGGCATGGTTGAATAATGTACTATTAAATATAATATAAGATACAAGAAATTACACTAAAGTGGCATGTTAAGTTACATTCTGGGTTCTTAAAATGGTCCAGTAGTGTCCAGATGATAGTACACTTGACATGCAATAGCACCCATTAAAGACATGCTATATTATAAACAAAGTGATATCAAATAATTACAGTAACATTCACACTTTTATGAGTTAAACCTAGATCACACATGCTCTGTCTCATTTAAAAAGTGACAGTCTGCTTTATAATAAACATCTCATACAAATAGTACTTGTTGAATCATTAAATATTATTTCATTGAGTGCAACAGCTTTTTATTGTTGGGATACTTTGAGATATTTTTTGTTGGTCTGAAGGGGATTCAGGGATTGATGTGTGGTGTGGAGGTGACTTGGCTTCACTTTTGAATGTTTTTGTGTGAATTGTAACCAATGGACTATTCATTTGCAAGCCATTACCATGAAAACTATCTTGAAACAAGTTAGAGTCATGAACACTTTTGTGATGCTGCAGGAGTTCTAAAAATTCTAAGAACTGTCTGGGTTACTTCTTCCCATCTAAAAGTAAATAATTATAATATTTTGAATGATATGCCAAGATGTCAAAGAATACAAGTTAGATAATAAGCAAAAGACAGTGAATTGCATTCTAAACCACTGTCAGTTATTATATAGTTCTGAATGCTTGCTACTGCTAGTATACTTGACATGCAATAGCACCCGAGAAAGTTATGCTATGTTATAAAAAACATATAAAAATACAGTTTCTTATATATATAAAAAGTTATTATTGGGCTGTTATCAAATAATTAGAGTAACATTCACACTTTTGCAAATTAGACCTGGATCACATATAACTGTCATTCTTTTAATGCAAATTTATATGCTATGTCTCCTTTAAAAACTGACAGTCTGATTTATATTAAACATCTCATACAGGTAGTGCTTACTGAATGATTAAATGCTATTTCTTTGAATACAGTAGCTTTGTAGTGGCTAACATACTTTGAAATGGTTTTTCTTGTGCTTTTAGCAGTTTGGAAGAGTTTGAGGGATTGAGGTATAATGTAGAGGTGGTTTAGATTCACTCGTAAATGATTTTCTGTGAATTGTAGTCGATAAACTGTTAATTTGCAACCTCTTGTAATAAGAACCAGGTTGAAGCAACTTACTTAGAGTTCTGAACACTTTTTTGATGCTGTGGAAGCTCCAAAAATTCTAAGAACTGTCCAGGTTACTGTTTCCTGACTAAAAGCAAATAATTGTAATATTTTGAATTATATGCTAAGATGTCAATGAATACAAGACAGTTAATTGCATTCAAAACCACTGTCAGTTATTAAATAGTTCTGAATGCTTGCAATGTACCAGAAGGATAGTTTATATGCTAGCCTACAGAATGACACTTCTGATAAAAACATTTAGGATCATGCTTCTCTGTCATTATCTCTTTTTAATGATAACAAAACTTAATATCTCAGGACAATTTATTATGGAAAGTTTGAATCTTAAATGGGAAGATTTTTCAAATGTTTGCCCAGATACTATTAGACATAAAATTTAAGGAAAAAATAGGACTAATTCTAACAGTAGTACTAGATTAAAGAGTATCAAATACATAAGGGTAAATATAAATGTTCTATTATATGCTACTTTACACTAGAATTATAGCTAAAATATAAAACCTAGGAATATAGTGATAGTAGAAGACATATTGCACAAACAGAAATAGAAAGGCATCAGAATAGGTATGTCTAGAAGAGTAGGAAGTTGGCATAGTGGTTAAGGTGTTCACTTTTTATGCACAGGATGCAGGGTTTGATCCTCACATTAGGTAATTGGCTGTGCTTATAATGGCCCACAAGGGTAGTTAGTTTGGTACTAATTTATGAACTTATGATTCTATGAAATTTTTACACATAGTAAATAAAATAGAAAAATATAAAATCATCTGACCTATAAATTAATAAATATGAAAATAACAACTGACTTCCCTATAAAGATGACTGTAGAGATATTCAGTTTAGTCAATTTATAATAAAAATTCTGAGTACCTGCTTAACTATTCTTATAATAATTCACTGATAGGCTTTTTAAGATGATGCATACTAAAAATATGGGAAACATTAATATGAATCAGAAGCATGAGCTAAGTGTTTTTAGTCTAATGGGAGAATTTGAGATATAGTTTGTTAATCTTTTTCAACAAACTAAGAACATGTTATTCCATGGTAAAATGTTTTAAGGTAATATCATTAGTTATTTTTTTATTTGTTCCAAAAGTTTTGTCCACAGCTGAAGATTTCATATTGTTATATATAAATTATATAAAAAGTTCTGTAGATAAATATGATTTCATTATATCTGTATTTTTTCTCTCTTATATAAATGTCTGATTTTAAATTCATATCTGTTAATATTAATGGATTGAATAATTCAGTAAAGAGGGGAGTCTGTTCAGATACTTGCAATTACATAAAGCTCAAATAGTATTCGACAGGAAACACTTGTACTTAAAAAAGATGTAAATAAACTTTCATTAAATAATTATTTAGTTTTAGCAGCTTCTGGCTTTCAAGTTAAAAGAAGAGGTACCCTCATTTTATGGAAAAATTCACCAGTAATGTCTAAAGTAAAAGATACCTATGTTGATAAAAATGGTATGTTAAGCATTGTTATAATTGAGTGGAATAGAAAATTATATACATTGTTGAACTCTTATTAGATTCCAGGGGTTGGAATTAGAGATGAAAAAAAAATATTTAAACACTATAGCCTATTACATGAAAGGTAAAGTCATAATGGATGGTGATTTTAATTATATTTTTATCAGACAAAGTTTCCACTGCAGATAGAAGGCTGAGCATCACATCTTCAGACAAGCACTTAACGAATTTTGTAAATATAATGAATTTAAAGGATATATATGAGCTAAGGAAAACAAACTCACTCCAATTTATTCATTATTCATATAGATATGGAACACAAACAAATATTAATCAAAATTTTGTTTCAAGCAATTTGCTATCCCATATCAAGAAGTTTCAATAGTTTTGTGTTCAATATCAGACCATAATGCTATAATCTTTAATATTGTTGTTGTCTTTTAGCTTTTCCCAGTTAGGGGTCGCCACAGCGGAACTCCCGTCTGCTAATGATTGGCAGTAGATTTTCACGAACGCCGAGGTGCCAGCTCAACGTTAAACTTTCAATGAAGGCACGTCCATTTATGCATGTCTTTCAAATGCCCACCCACCTGCGGGGAGGATATGCAGACTCCACACAGAAGGCACACCCCGCACTCCAGCCGAGAATCGAACGGGAGAACCTCTTGCTGTGAGGCAACAACGCTACCGCTGCTCCACCGTGGATCAAAAAAACTGACAGTGTAAGTCATCACAGGAAATTACCAGTGTACATTATTAAAATAAAAGGATATGTTAAAAAATCTAAAATTTCCTAGATATAAACATGAATGGTGAACATACCTTTCAACTGTACAGATTTTCACAGAATGTCCAGATTTTTGCCTCATATTTTTGGTCCATTTTTCATAAAAGTGTGTTTTTCTGGCAAATTAGTGGCAAATCATTAAAGACTGAAGTTAAAAAAAATAATGACAAATATTTGAGTTTCAGACTTCATAGCATTCAGAAAATTCATGTTAATGCAACACCTGTTATTCTATCAACTTTTTTAAGATTGTAAGAGCAATATTTAAAAATTGTCCATATTTTCCAACATTTGTTCCACTTTTATTTATGGCTTTGTCTAGATTTCTTGATCTAAGAGGTTGAGAGGTATGATGTTGAGTATTTGATATTGTCCTGTGGGATTCACTAAAAGCTTATATAAATGGAAGAGTACAAGCTGGCTAATTTGTAAAACAAGAGAATGGGACAAATAATTGAATACACTACAGACCAAAATAGACACACTAAAGTTAAATCTAAAGCGTAATGACATTATCAGTCAGTCTGAACTTAAAAACTTAAATACAAAATATGTTGAAATTCTAAATCATAAAGTTTTAATAAACCTTAAACTTCAGGCATATTCAGTAAACCTTTAAGTTTGCATAAACTTGCTCTTAGATCAAAGAAAATGAATAAACTAAATTGTATCAAATAAATTATTACAAATATAAATAAAAAAAGAAGAACAGATCTTAAATGTATTCTTTCTAAGGGAAAATATAAATACTAAAATAACAAGTGAACAAATAAAAAAATGATAAGACCATTCACTTTAACAGAAATAAAAGATCAAATAAAAAAGTTAAACAATATATGGCACCGGGCTTGGATGGTCTTATACCAGAACTATATAAAATACTACCAGATGATGCAATTAAAATTGTATATAAGACCTATAGACAAATAAAAACAACTTCTGAAGTCCCCACATCATGGAAATATTCCATTATAGCACCTATTTTAAAAGTAGATAAGGATCCTACAAAGTGTTCATCATACAAACCCATTTCACTTTTAAATGTGGACATAAGATGTTCATGTCAATTTTAGCTAACAGAATTAATCTACTTATATCTAAACTAATTAACAATGACCACGCTGGGTGTATTTTAGACAATTAGAGGATAATATAATAAGAATACACACATTAATAGAGTATGCAAATAAAATAAAATAAAAAAAAACTTTCTATAATTAGTCTCAATTTAGATAAGGCTTTTGACTCAGTTAATTGGTCTTACATGTTTAAAACACTTAAAATGTATAATTTCTCAACTGACATAATTGCATTAATTTCTAAGTTATACAATAACTCTGTGATTATGTTAACATAGGTTATTTTATTTCTAATCCATTTAAATTATAAAAAGGCACAAAACAAGGTTGTCCATTATGACTTTTACTTTTTCATTAGGCATAGCACCCTTTGCTAATAGTATGAGATCCAATAAGAAGATTAATGGTATCAAAATAAAACAAAATTTTGAACTAAAGGCTCAACTCTTTTGCTGATGTTATTTTACTAATTACAGGAAATATAGAAAATTCATTAGAACATATAATTAATTATATGATTCAGTTTGAAGAAATCTATGACTCAAGATTTAATAATAATAAAACATGTACATTATTAATTAATAAAAAATAAAAAAATCATACATAAATATTTTAACTTCAGTTGGAATAGCAATTAAATGAAATACCTTGGTATAACCATTATGTCTAATAGCAAAGAAATTATACAAACACATTTTCAACAGGTTTTTGATAAAATTAGTCACAAATTGGAACAAATTCTTATCTTGGAAGAATGATTAATGCTTATTAAGATGGTAGTTTTTCCTATAATATTGTTTGTCTTACAGACTTTAATATTGTCTCCACCAAAAAAATGATAAAGAAGATACATAATAGTCTACTTAATTTTTTGGTATACTAATAAACCAAAAGTTTCCTTTGATTGGCACAGAAAAGGTTGGGATAGTGGTGGAATAGGATTCCCTAATATTCAATTGTATGCTAGTTCAACAACTGTAAAAATTATAGCATTGTGGATAAATTCATCTTATGATTCAAAATGGAAACAAATACATCAAGAAATATTATTAATAAATAATAAATATACCACAACCAGTCATAAATAAATAGTCCCTAATAGTTTTATCTGGTTATGTTTTATATATATATATATATATATATATATATATATATATATATATATATAGATATATATAGATATATATAGATATATATAGATACTGTTGAAAATTTAATGTCCAAATACAATCGATTCTAAGAATTGGTTAATTTTGCAGTTATTTAGAGACTTTGTGAAAACAGAGACAAATAAAATATTTAACTTAGATAAGAAGTCATTCCAGAAATTATTGGAATTTTTCATAAATATCAATAATAATGCAATGAAAAATAAATCATATTTGTCACATATTTATAACATTCTTAAGTTATATTTTACATATTTAGGCAATTCCTTTTGGAACTATTCCTCAAAAATTAATAATAAAGACTTTTCTGAAGAATACAAGAAAATAATATTAAAATCTACAGATAAAAATCACATCTTCATTATATTGGAAAATTTTCACTTGAAAATTCTTACACAGAGCTTTTGCCACTCCTAACAAAGTTACAATTATGTATAAATCAAATAAAATTAAATAGTGGATGATTTTGAAATAATAGCTGATTGGATGCATATGGTATATAAATGTGAAGTCATCTCCCCTTTTTTGGAAAGAAATTAATAACTTTATTCAAGCTCTATGGTCAGATAGATGTAATATTTCTAAATATTTAGTTTTAATTAGTGCTCCAGTTTCTAAGATAATTCCAAAAACCCAAGTGCCTCGTCTTTGATCTATTCTTGATATAACCAAAAAAAGTAATTACAGTAGACTCCCTCTTATCTGGCCTCTCTTTAACCAGCCTCCTCTTTAATCAGCCATCATATTCCTGCTGTAGCCCTAGCAAAAGATAACAGAGAACAACACTTCTGCCTCCTCTGGACAAAATAATGACGTACATTTGAGTTTTAGACTTTATATTCATTAGAACAATGCATACTAACACAAATCATGTTGTTTTAGCTAATGTATAACTTACAAATATTATTTTGTATGCTTTTTCTGATTAACCAGCCATTTGTTTATCCAGCCTAAGGTCCAGTCCCGACAAGACTGGATAAGAGGGAGTCTACTGTACTAAACATTGGAAAAGTAAAGTTACCCCTCTAGTGTTGAATTTATTAGTATGGCAAAAAATTGTGTGCAGTAGTGAATTGCATACTATGAAGGTGAGAACGTCTAATATTACACATTCATTTAAATATTGGCTTAAAGGCTTACATGAAAAATATTAATTGTTGTTAATATATGTAATTTAGATGTATTCATCAGCTGTGGACCTATGTAAATAGTTATTTGTTTGTTTTATAATTTGTTTTATGATTTCTTTATGTATTGTTTTAAAACCAAATAAAAACAAAAAAACAGCAGCAATTCTTTTATATTATCTTCAAGAAACAACTGGCATCCACATTTTTCTTTCACCAGCAACCAAGGAATGGTGTGGTAAATTAATAAATCCATCTCTGGCAAACAACTCACAGCTATACACTACTATAGTAGGGTAACACAGGCCTGACTAGAGCTGTAGATCTTATTTCCATTCATTTTAAAGCAGAATGCTGGCTATCAATAGAAAGCAAAGGGAAGGAATATACATTGTCCTATTTGCAAAATAATCCAAATCAAACAGTTCAAGCCATTATGTACAAGAGTGTGACTTATGTTATTATAGTCTAAAGAGATCAACATGTGTCAGATATACAGTTCCAGATGCTGTGAATTGCTAAAAAGAAAAGGTGGCAAAAATAATAAAGTATCACAAAACTGGTTTAACAGTAATGGGGAAAACATCTGTTAATGAAATAATCATTGTGTGAAGAGCTGGCAGTTGAAGTGATGGTTGGCAATCAAATGAGAAAGGCAGTACATTAAATTAACATGATGTTCAAGAAGCAACTGACAGATGAGCTACTGCAGCACAAAGATATATAATTAACTTCTGCCAGAAGTAGTGTAAATGATTTTAAATATCATCTTTGGGAAACAACTGACAACCATATGTTTTGTTTCTTTTAACTGAAGTTGGACTTGAAGAAATGGCAAATTAATAAATCCATCTTTAGGAAATAATAAATAGCCATGCATTATCATGGTAAATTAATACAGACCTGACTAGTGTTGCAAATCTCATACATGGTTAAAAGTAATATAGAATGTCAAACAACCAAAAAACACATCAAGAAAGAGTTCAAGATGCTCAAGTCACCAAATAACCCAAATCAAACAATTCAAACTGATATGAAATGCAACTTAGGTAAAAGTCTAAAATAAAGCTAAACTGTCTCAAATAAGTAGCTTAATATGCTAAATGAAAAGAGAGGCCAAAAGTGTATATCAAGAGTCAACAAGTCGACATAAAAAAAAAAAAATACCAATGATGTAAGCTCTGTGAGAAATGATAACCTTTAAATTGATTATGAAGATCCAGTTTGCAAAGGCATATAAACTATGATCCTGTCTGGGAAGCAACAGACAACTGGGCTACCATACCTGAGATATTCATTAACTAAGCTCTGTGAGAAACAGAGATAGTTCCAGAAATTGCTTTTCTTTTCTTAACATCATCCTTCTTAGACTTCCAAGATGGCTGCACACTGAGTAACAGTGTATTATCATATCTTCCAGTGTGAAAACAGAAAATCAGAAAAGAGAGTCCAAGTAAATTTCAGTTACTGGCTAGCAGGTAAACTGGCTGGATGCCAGCAAAAAAAAAAAAAATTAGAGAACTTGAAAGAAAATCAGTCATAAAGGGTGAGGAGAAAACACTGTCTGGGAAGAATTCTCCAGCTGTTCAGCAACAGACCGTTCAAGCTCCAGCTTTGGTGCAAAACAAGACTTCCAGTAATCTAATGAAAAAAATAAGTCAAATGTGCTCACAGCATATCAAAATAAACTAAACACTGAAGGTGTATATCAACTCAAATAACTAGTCTGGAAAATGGAAGAAGATTTTAACAGATATTCAGATGTGCTGATAAATCTACAAAAATCAGAGGCTGAAATGAAGAAAAGGCTGAGTGAGTATGAGACTGCTCAAGAAGAGATGTTTCAAAAATGTCTGAATTAGAGACAGAACACATAGAAAAAAACTGAGAATTTCTGCTGTACCAGAGAAACTGGAAGAAACAGAGTGTACTGATTTTATGAAAGTACAAATAAGTGACTGGACTGGTATTCTACAGCAGGAATTGTTAACTCATTCACTCCAGGGCAGCTCAGGGAATGCTGACTGCTTACTTCCACTATAAGAACAACAGTTTAGCCTGAGCTCATTATGAAATAATCCATTTGCAATACCATATAGAAAACAAACATTCATAACTCTTTAACCATAAAGAGTAAAAATGTAAATGCAAAACTTATTCAGTAGACACTGATCTTTCCAATGGTATAAATATTGATAGTGTGTATTTAAGTCATTATTAAATATTTGCCAAGGAATACTGATGTTATGCAAATTTTTGACATTTTTTGGTAAAACAAATCAAAATATGATGGTGAACATACCATGTTGACCCATGCAATTTGTAATTAATTTGTTTGTGTGAATGTCAGATTTAAATGTCAGATTTAAAATGATACCTTAGCCATTACCGTGTGATGCTCACTTACTGAGGTATTCATGCAAATATGATTAATATTCTATTTCTCATAATCTAACAATTAAACAAAGCATAATATCTCATCACCTGTAACAGACAGAGACTACATATCAGCATTCAAGTTGTGTGGCTCGATGTCAGATTCAAAATTATTCATCATGTATGTCATTACCATGCTCCCTCACAAATATATGAGCATAATAACGTGAAACATCCTAATTTCCATAATGCGGCAAATAAGCCGAGTATTTCATTTATGTCCTTGCCATAGCTGAGCAGTAATTTTTTGAAGAAACTGTTGTTTGTTTGTTTGTTCTGTTGTCAATATTACACATCATCCCTAATATTGCCTTACTTCCTTGCACACATATTTACAGAAATATGGCAAAATATTAATTTTCATAATCCTACAAGCAAACAGACTGTGATATCTGTCCATGAATCATCATCATCATCATCATCATCATATTTCATCTGTTCCCGTTAGGGGTCGCCACAGCAGATCATCTGTTTCCATTTCTTCCTGTCCTCTGCATCTTGCTCTGTCACACCAATCACCTGCATGTCCTCTCTCACCACATCCATAAACCTTATCTTAGGCCTTCCTCTTTTCATGTTACCTGATAGCTTCATCCTTAGCATCTTTTTCCCAATATACTCAACATCCCTCCTCAGCACATGTCCAAACCAACGTAATCTTGCCTCTCTGACTTTGTCTCCAAACCTTCCAACCTGGGCTGACCCTCTAATATACTTATTCCTAATCCTGTCTACCCTCGTCACACCCAATGCAAATCTTAACATCTTTAACTCTGCCACCTCCACCTCAAACTCCTGCCTTTTTGTCAATGCCACTGATCCAACCCTGTTACCTGGTAGCTTCATCCTTAGTATTTTTTTCCCAATATACTTCAGCATCCCTCCTCAGCACATGTCCGAACCGATGTAATCTTGCCTCTCTGGCTTTGTCTCCAAACCTTCCAACCTGGGCTGACCCTCTAATATACTTATTCCTAAGCCTGTCCACCCTCGTCACACCCAGTGCAAATCTTAACATCTTTAACTCTGCCACATCCAGCTCTAACTCCTGCCTTTTTGTCAATGCCACTGTCTCCAACCCATATAACATAGCTGGTCTCATTACCCTCTTGTAGACCTTCCCTTTCACTCTTACTGGTATGGTACTCATCTGTCACAAATCACTCCTGAGACTCTTCTCCACCCACTCCATCCTGCCTGTACTCTCTTCTTCACCTCTCTTCCACACTCACCATTACTCTGAACTATTGATCCTAAGTATTTAAACATCCACCTTCGCCACCTCTAGTCCTTGCATCCTCACCATTCCTCTATCCTCCCTCTCATTCACACACATATATTCTGTCTTAGTCATGCTGACCTTCATTCCTCTTCTCTCTAGAGCATATCTCCATCTCTCCTGGGTCTACTCCACCTGTTCCTTACTCTCACTACAGATCACAATGTCATCTGCAAACATCATAGTCCACGGGGACTCCTGTCTGATCTCGTCTGTCAACCTGTCCATCACCATTGCAAATAAGAAAGGGCTCAGAGCTGATCCTTGATGTAATCCCACCTCCACCTTAAATGCATCTGTCACTCCCCACACAGACATATCCTGTACCACTCTTCCATACTTCTCTGACACTCCCGACTTCCTCATACAATACCACAACTCCTCTCTAGGCACCCTGATATATGCTTTCTCTAAGTCTACAAAAACACAATGCAACTTCTTCTGACCTTCTCTGTACTTCTCCATCAACACTCTCAGAGCAAACATCACATCTGTAGTGCTCTTTCCCAGCATGAAACCATACTGCTGATCACTAATCATCATGTCCCTTCTTAACCTAGCTTCCACTACTCTTTCCCATAACTTCATGCTTGCTGTGACTGATCTATTTAATCCCTCTGTAGTTACTACAGCTCTGCACATCATCCTTATTCTTAAAAATTGGTACCAAAACACTTTTTCTCCATTCCTCAGGCATCCTCTCACTTTCCAAAATTTTATTAAACAATCTGGTTAAAAACTCCACTGCCATTTCACCTAAACACCTCCATGCTTCCACAGGTATGTCATCTGGGCCAACAGCCTTTCCATTCTTCATCCTCTTCATAGTTGTCCTTACTTCCTCTTTGCTAATCCATTGCACTTCATGATTCACTATCCCCACATCATCCAACCTTCTCTCCCTCTCATTCTCTTCATTCATCAACCCTTCAAAGTACTCTTTCCATCTGCTCAACACACTCTCCTCGCTTGTAAGTATGTTTCCCTCATTATCCTTTATCGTCTTTACCTGTTGCACATCTTTCCTAGCTCAGTCCGTCTGTCTAGCCATTTGATACAGGTCCTTTTATTCCTCCTTAGTGTCCAACCTTTCATACAACTCTTCATGCTCCTTATCCTTAGCCTTCACCACCTCTCTCTTTGCCATGCACCTCATCTCCTTATACTCTTGTCTACTTTCTTCATCTCTCTGACAGTCCCACTTCTTCTTTGCCAACCTCTTTGTATACTCTCTTGTACTTCCTCATTCCACCACCATGTCCTCCTTGTCATCCTTCCTCTGTCCAGATGTCATACCAAGCACCTTTCTAGCCGTCTCCCTTACTGGCTCTGCTGTAGTTATCCAGCTATTTGATAACTCTTCACTGCCACCCAGTGCCTGTCTTAACTCTTCTCTGAACTCTATCTCACAATTACCCCTTTTCAATTTCCACCATTTGATCCTTCGTGATGCCCTCACACTCCTTCTCCTCTTCTTGATCACCAACATCATCTTACAAACCACCATCCTAAGCTGCCTAACTACACTTTCCCTGGCCACCACTTTACAGTCTCCAATCTCCTTCAAACTGGCTCTCCTACATAAGATATAATCCAACTGTGTGCATCTTCCTCCACTCTTGCATGTCACCCTATGCTCCTCCCTCTTGTTAAAATATGTATTCACCACAGCCATGTCCATACGTTTTTCAAAATCCACTACCATCTGACCTTCTGCATTCCTTTGTTTAACATCATATCTACCCATCAATTCCTCATCCTCTCTGTTCCCTTCACCAACATGCCCATTGAAATCTGCTCCAACCACCACTCTGTCACTCTTGTGTACAGTGATCATGACTTCATCCAACTCACTCCAAAATTTTTCTTTCTCATCCCTCGCACACCCAACTTGTGGAGCATATGCACTAACAACATTCATCATTACAACATCAATTTCCAGCTTCATAAACATCACTGTATCTGACACTCTTTTCACCTCCAAAACACTCTTAGCATACTGTTCCTTCAGAATAACTCCTACACCATTTCTCCTCTCATCCACACCATGATAAAACAATTTGAACCCACCTCCGATACACCTAGCCTTACTCCCCTTCCATCTGGTCTCTTGCACACACAATATACCAACCTTGCTTCTATCTATCATGTTGGCTAGCTCTCTCCCTATACCAGTCATAATGCCAACATTCAAAGTTACGATCCCCACTACCACAGTCCTAGCCTTTTTCTTCTCTTCCTGCCTTCATCCATGCTTTCCACCTCCTCTCCTAATTCGGCCAACAGTAGCCCAGTTTCCTCCATGAATCTTCTTCTTCTTCTTTCGGCTTTGATACTCCAAATTCATATTATTACATGAAGTTTAAATTTTCATAATGGCTTCAAAATGATACCTCACTCATCACCTTGCCATCTTTCTGAGCAGAATTATTTACCAAAATATGAAAAAAAAATAACCTAAGTCCTAAACAAACTGTGATATCTGTACATGTGTACAGCATATAGATACAGTTCTTTTACCATCTTGCAAGTACTTATACAATCTTCAAAAGAAGGTCTTACTTAGCATGTTGACATGTTCCCTAGAAAAGTTATTTACCAAGATATGAAAAAAAATCATAATTTTCATAACCTAAGTCATAAGCAAACTGTGATATCTGTACATGTGTAGAGCATACAGATATAGTTCTTTTACCACCTTGTAAGTACTAATATTATATTCAAAAAGTAGGTCTTACTCATGTTGGCATCCTCTCTACCAGAGTTATTCACCAAAATCTGAAAAAATAATACATTTCATAACCTAATTCATAAACAAACTGTGATATCTGTACATAGCAGAACACTATATACTGAATGTGTGATACAGGAATCTATTATTTGGCAGGATGTTCAGTTGCAGTAATTCACAAATATATGAACCATATAACCACAATGGATACCTTCATCTGTATTTTACAAGAAAGAAATAGGGGGGAAAGACTTCTGCATGACTCCACATATAGATAACCTCAAATCTGCCATGTGCATTCATCAATTTGATATAATACCTTTGAGTAATGTGAAAAACAGTGGCAGCTGCATGAGGGTTTTACCTGACAGGTGATAATGACTCAGCTTTATACTGTAACTGCACATATTGTAAATTAATAATGTGACTTACATTTCATTACTGAAAGGTTCTGCATGTTCAAACAAAGTTGATAATGGCTGCACATAACCTGTTGAGCAGGCTTTCATTATATTCCTGGTGCAGGTGTAATGTAAAACTGAGTCATCACCATCTCTCAGTAAAAAAAGTATAACATTTATATTACTGAGACCTTCCTCTCACCTAAATTATACACATGATTGATAGTAAGAATTGATAAGACTGTATATTACTGGAATGAGATGGAAGCAATTGGAATGAAACTGGAATGAATGTCTTTATCTGTTAATTACCCAGAACTGTGCCAGTTTCTCCTTTATGGACCAAATCTTCTTGTACTTTTCAGAATGACTACTCATGCTGTAGTTTGGCCAGAAATATTGTCCGAAACATATGGTTGCTCCATGCCAGACTTAATGTGAGAGTAATAGCATTTAAATCTATCTCAGCCATCCCGGTGATAAGAATGAGATACATAAATAACAAAGTCAGAAATATTGTCCAAAATATCTGGTGGATTAATGCTGCCATTAGTGTAAAAATCAGTAATGCCATATATCTCAGTAAGCCCTTCCTCTCACTCAAACTGCACACACAAATCAGACACAAAATAACAAATTCAGACATATGTAAGCAATCTGGTTGATCCACGCCTTCCTCTTGAATGATAAAGCCAGAAATATTGTCCAAGACATATGGTTGATCCATTTCAGAATTAATGTACAAATAATAACATTTATCTCTGTCTGAGCCATCCCACTGATTAGAATTAGACACACAAATAACAAAGTCAGTAATATTTAAAATGTCTGGTTGACCCACGTAAGAAGTAGTGTAAAAGTAATAATAAGATTTATTTCACTGAATCATCCCGCTGATTAGCCAATTGAAATCACTACATAAAGACATACATTTGAGTTTTAGACTTTATTTTGTTCAGAAAATTTATGCTAACACAAATCCTGTTATTTAAGCAGCTTTATAATTTTAAAGAGCAATATTTAATATCTACTCCTATTTTTGAGCCTTTGTTCCTCCTATATTTTACGCTTTATCCAGATTTCATGAGCCTCTTTATTGCCATGGCCAGTGGTCCATTGATCTCACACACACACACACACACACACACACACACACACACACACACACACACACACACACACACACACACTTGCGCTTCAGAAAATGCATGCTAATACGAATCCTGTTATTCAAGAAGCTTTGTGATTTTATAGCAGTAATATTTTACACTTACTAAACAGCAAATAGGCTGAGTGCATGCCAGTGAGCAGGCATCAGGCAAGGCGAGGGGGTGAGAAGATTGGTAACTGGGCAAGAAATGAAAATAAGGAAGTAACCCCACTGGTCTGAAATGTAAAAGTGATTTTATTCAGGGACTCTAAAATAGGAGTTGGAGCTGTATACATTTTTTTCTTGATTGCACAGAGCAGATAATGCTATCTGATCAGATGAAGAAAGTCTGGAATGCGAAGGACAGAATAATGCATTACAAATCAGAACAGTATAAGGCTCATCCAAGTGCCCAGTACAGTTCCCCAGTATGTCTCTATTCAGTTAGTTGAATGAAAAAAAAACACAACAACACTCATAACATCGATGGCAAACCACTTCTCTGATCTCAGTTCTAAGACGAGGAGTTAAAAAGAAAAAAAAAAAGACACTCCCTAATTTGGCCAGTGCTTCTAAAAGGTGCAAACTAAGTCCTGCTTTTTAAGCCTCAATTACAACTTGAGGAGCCAAAAATTCCTGTTTCAGGACTACTCTTTCTCTTTTAAAACTGTAGTAAACAGTTTGATACATGGGAAGCAAGCTACATGCTACAACTTATAACACATACGAAATGTTTCAGTCCTGCAGTCATCATCACAAAAGCATCACCAGAATTCATTTCTATACTGGCATTCAGAAATGCCAGTACAGAAATAAATACTTGTACTGTGCAATTGTTAATGGCATCTTCTAATTGCACTCCGTAATATCTTGCACCCAGGCAGCTGCCCTCCCTTGCACCATACTAGCTATGCCTCTGTTACAAATGCTATGAAGTTACTTCAAATACTTTGAAAGTGGTCTGATCTGAGCAATCGGTTGAGAGGAAGTTAATGAGGCACCTAGCAGTTTTTATGTGTTGTCACTGGATAACAAAACAAGCAAGTTTATTTATTAACTCATTTGTTTTATTTTGTTTACTGGTGTAGTCTGAATAGGTACAGTACTCATTTTCAGCAGAGGCCAAGGGAAAAAGCTCCAAGAAATCATAAATGTACGATATAACAGTTTAACCAAGCTCTAAAGAAATAAATAAAAAGTACACTCAAAATAAATTCATTAAAAGTAAGTAAACAGGAAATACTACAAGTTCTAAGAAGTGACACTGGTGCATATTACAGAACATCAATGAAGCAGGAAATCATCATTATAAATTAACACCACTAAGCAGAGTGATCACGCATATTTGTAAGCTAATAAAAAAAGGGAAAACATCACACAAGGCATGCTGGCTGGCTTAACTTCATTTAAAAATATGGTTATTCTATCAAGTAGTACTGTAAATAATTATACATTATACTAACTTTATTTACAACAGAGCAATTTAAACTGGAGTGTTTAAATAAAAAAAATGAAAATTCTAAACATGCTGCAAAATGTGAATATTAAAATGTGAGATTCAAAGACTGCCTAAGAGAGGTCTTCCTTCATATAATGTAAGATCACCAGATCACCTCCATGTAAGATCACCTCCAACTCCATTCCTATCTACAGATGCCTGCTGGTTATCTGAAAATTACCAGACTATATATTCTCTATCCATGCTTCAAACTTTTGGGAAGCTGTACTTGAACAAATAACTCTAATACACCTTCTCATAGTCTCAACCTACACGTTTTTTCTCAACTTGTTTCCTCGCCCACCCGCCTTGGCAAAAACCACTCTAATTCTGTCCTAGACTGGATTTTCGTAAATTCTCCTAATTTGTACCAACAGCCAGGAAGACTATCTGACTCCATTAGTGACCACCTTCCTATTCATATTACTAGGTACTCACCCAAACTCACTTGCTCTCATCTCTTTAAATATATCCGTAACCAAAGAAATTTCAATATCACTTCCTTTAACAAAATTCTCTCAAATATTAACTAGTCCTGCCTGTATTCTCTACCTTTAAATGATGCAGTTAGCTACTTCAACCAGGCATTCCTAAACATACTCAACTCTCTGGCCCCTATCAGGAAAATAAAAGTCAATGCTAAACATGCCCCCTGGCTATCCAAAGAAACCTTCCACCTTATGCATAAAAGAGATGCCACTTGGAAACAATATAAAAAAAACAAATCTTCTGTCTTCCTTCAATCTTACGTGGAATTTAAAAACCTTACAAAAAAAGAGTCAACCGGTACAGAACAAAATTTTACCTCTCTGATCAATCTCTGAAACCTACTAACCCCAAGAAGTTCTGGCCATCCATAAAAAACTCTTCTCAACCCTGGCTCACCCACAATCCCCAATCCTTTTCTCAATCAATCTCCCTCAGATACCGCCATTCATTTTAATCAGTACTTTATTGATACCATTTCTAAACTTGTACCTAATAACTCTAATATTCCCAACCCCACCTCTAATTCCACTTCCAGTACTTTCACTTCTCTTACCACACCCACTTTTTCTCCATACCCCCAATATAACTCCTCTAACCTCTCTGACTCCTTCTTGCTCAAACCTGTATCTGTTAGTTATATTAAAACTCTCCTTAGTAAACTCAAACCTTATTCCCCCGTCCCTGATAACCTACCTTCTCAATTCCTAAGAATTGCTGCTAACTCTGTGGGCCTTCCTGTTTCCATTCTAATAAACCGCTCAATCCAACAATCTATTTTTCCCTCTATTTGGAAGGAATACTATACTCTCCCACTACATAAGGGTGGAAACTCCACAGAACCATTTAACTTCTGTCCCATTGCTATTCTTTCTCCCTTCTCCAAAATTCTAGAAAAGTGTATTCATTCTCAACTGCTTTCCTAACTTACTCAAAACAATCTTTTAACCAATACCCAGCATGGTTTTAGGCCCAAACACAGTACTAACACAGCACTTTTATCCTTCTCTCATACAGTAACTGAGGCCAGAGACAATAATACACTTGTGTCTTGCCTTTTCTTAGATCTGTCAAAGGCTTTTGACACTGTTTCTCACAAGCTTCTACTTCAAAAACTTTCTCAGATGAACATTTCTATCCCCACTCTAAATTGGTTCTCTAGTTACCTGTCCAGTCACTTACAAGCAGTTAAATGGCAAAATTCCATCTCACCCTTTCTGCCAGTTCAGACCGGTGTTCCTCAAGGTTCAATTCTTGGCCTCCTCCTTTTCAACCTCTTCACCAATGGCCTACACACTGCCAGCAATCTCTCCCCTATCATACAGTATGCAGATGATTCAACTCTGATTTCCATTTCTGACTCTATCAATAACCTCCACCATATCACCCAGTCTTCATTTCACTCTGTTGAGAAGTGGCTCTCCAACAATCAACTTATCCTGAGCCCCTCTAAAACTAAGCTCTTACTATTCCTACCTAAAGCTCTAGCCCATCATAAATCCACCTTTCTCATATCCTCACTAAATGGCACCATCATATCACCAGATTTATACACTAAACTCCTAGGTGTCATCATTGATGACCAGCTCAAACTAGACTTCCGCATACTTCATTCTATAAAGAAAACACACCAAAAAATGGGCATGTTATATAGAAACAGCAAATTCCTGACCTCCAACTCTAAACTACTGCTAGCCCAATCCTATCTCCTCCCCGCCCTCCTCTATGGCTCTCCTCTGTTTTCCAATTTACAATATAGCCTGCTGGCAAAACTTGACCAAACTTATAACAAAATTGCTAGATTTGTCACCAGTAGCCCCTATAAATCCCATCACTGTTCTGCTCTCCAAAAACTACATTGTCTCAAATTCCCACACCTTCTGACCAAATGTCAGTTGATCCAAGCTTTCTGAATTATTAATTCTAACTCTGACTGTCCATCTCTGTCCAACCTGATCTCCTGGTACACCCCTCCCCGATCCCTGCGCAGCTCTGATAAACTCTTTCTACAAGTCTATAAACCCAATATTAACATAGGTAAAATACTTTATAAACACTCCATCTCCCTTATTTGGAATAATCTTCCACTCCATATTAGAAGTCATACCTCTCTTCCTAACTTCAAGCATGACCTTATTTTGTACCTTCATAACAACCCTATATGTACCTGTAACCATCCTACTTAACTCCTCCCTTTCCATATTCCATTTCTTCACTAGACTTATCATTAAGACCTTTTTCCTCTTTCTTATCTTACTTTATCCAAACTGCTCTTCTTTCTATACCCTCCCTCTTTATATAATTTACTTTATCCTACTACTCTTCTTTTTTTTTCTCCTCCCTCTAGATCACTTCATTCCTCTTCAATTCCTATCTTCTTTTGCAATTTCCTTCTTCTGACCTTGTATATAGCTATGTATTATTCTTTGGATTATATTTATTTTTCTTATCCATTGTATCAATAAGTTTGTTTTGCTCTTTATATTGTTAACTTGTCTCTATTTGTATGTATTTGTTTGTTTTGTTCGGGGCTTTTCCCCTCGGGTCTCCACTGAAAATGGGTAATTTCTTACCAAGATGGACTAACTCGGTTAACAAATGTTAAATAAATAAAATAAATAAATAAATAAAGTCCATACTCTTCCCAAAACTTCTCAAGGCAACTTAAAATGATGAATTACAGAAACAGTGGGAAAGAAGGTTGCTGAATAAAGTAGAAATCTTAGTGCTGAAAGCCATACTCCTTACTACTTTACTATAGAGTTGGCCAACTGTAACTTTTTGGAACTCCAAATTTATACATTATAAGTTTTCGCTAAACTGAGCGTTTGCTTAAAAGGTGTTGATAATACTGTAGTCAACCTTTTAAGCATCCGTCCATTTAATATAGATCCTAAAGTTTCTTCTACTTATGGAAGGCACTCGGGTATAACAGCATACAATTTCTAGCACCTCAGAGAGTGCTCGGCTTTAAATGCAGAGGTACCATGTGATGGTACTCGGAGTTAATGAGTTAATTGAAAGAGCACATCATATGTATGCTCCAAACCTGTCCATGAGAAAGCAGTCAATTCCTCTAATAGTAAAGCTTCAATTCAACAAACAGAAAGAGTTGATTCTAACAAAACTGTGGCAGAAGAACAAAGTACCAAAGGTTGGAAAAAAAAAGTGTTTAAAGAAAATGACTACTTACTGCACACCAGGCAAAAGAGGGGTACATTTATTCGAGCAATCAGGGAATGTCAAGACCAGGTGTAGGTGTGAGACTCTCTTTGATCTTTTCTGCAATTGAAGCTACTTTGGTTTCTGCTCTTATGTCTCCATTTCTTCATCTTTCCCCACAGTATGCACCCTGCCAACCTTCTCAGGCATTTCATTTCCTTCACCTCTAGCTTTCTCATTTGCTCTGCCTTTACTGCCCAGGTTTCCTTATCATACAGTAGTACTGGTCAAACCACTATTTTGTATAACTTACTTTTCAGCTTCTTTGGCATTCTTCTGTCATACACTACACCTGACCCTCTGTGCCAGTTGACTGCAGCCCCTCTGATTCTAGCATTGACCTCTTCATTCTGACTTTCTTTCTCCTCAACCATCCCTCTCAGATACTTGAAGATACTAACCTGTTCCACTATCTTCCCTTCTATCTCAGTTCTCATCTTATGATTTCCCCAAATTGTTGCCATTACTACCGTCTTATCTGTACTTAGTTTCATCCCATGTGTCTTCAGTTTTACATTCCATACCCCTATGCTTTGGCAATGTCATAAGTGATAATTCAATAAAGACGTTTCTTTTTTAAAACAAAAAACATCATCCTTGGCACTGAACTAATAGAAAGCTTACCATAATGTTTATTTACTTTATTGTATTTGTGCACGGAATGGTAAAATAGCCTCAATTTGAGAAAGATGTTTAATGCACAGAGGTCTAAGAAAACAGATTTTGCTTGAGCAGAGATGTGATATCTTGCTTTGCTCTTTATGAGAGTGAGTATACAAGATAAAGTATTGTAAAATGGTTCCAGAAAGCAATATTTGGCACTGTCCTGTTCAATGTGTAGAAAAAGAAAATGAGTCAGAGATTGTTAGCAGGGAATAAATTGGTGGTGACTTTAGTATTAGGTTTGTATTACAAGAAAAAACTCCTTATTAATATTAATAAACATATTGAAATTGCATTGTGCTGATTATGACTGCTTATCACTTCATCCATTTCAATTGAAATTATTTATGCTGGAAGAACTATTTCAAGTTTTATTCATTTGTATACTACCCACAACAGAAGATCTCAGAAAAGCAGTATGGTGTGCTTTGCTCTTGCATGTAAGCCTGTGCAAAAATGAAGTCAATGTGCTTGCATTTTGGAAGCAGGATATTATACCCATGTAAATAAACGTACCATAACAGAAGATGTTTGAATGATGACTGCTGCAGTAGCCTAAGCTATGAGGGTTATATCCTGCCAAGGATATAACATCAGGCCCCCTTCCAAAGCTTCAGGGCACCTTCCATGCACCCAAACTGTCTGTCAAATCATGCTTAGCTGACTAAGAGACAAGTGTAGGTGTCAAGCTCTTCAGAGCTTTCCTGACAACAAAAGAGAGAGACTGTCCTAAAAGGACAATGATGAGAAGAACAAAAATAAATGAGGACACCCTGGCATAAACAACACACCATGAAACAAGGGTGATAGATGGAGCCAGCATCTACTGCAGCAGTGATAATTTCAGCATCTACTGTTATGGTAAGTTTACTTACGCAATTGTATTATGTTCTTCATATTGATTACTGCTGTACATTAGATTAATATGGTGTTCAAGAAGCAACTGCAGCAAAAACATATACAATTAGTACCTGCAGAAACAGTATATTTTTTTGTAATCTTATCTTTGGGAAAGAACTGAAAACCATATATTTTGCTGCTTTCTTTAACTAAAGTTAATGATAGATTACCATAACTTACAAATTTTTAAAAGTGGAAGGAGAAGAGTTCAGAAACCCACTGGAAAAAGGTTCTAGCAAAGCCTAATCTAGACCACAGAAGGAATCAAGCTTATAGTGCCGTATAAAAGTATATACAGAGAATCAAGTTGCTGCTTCTAGAATACTTCTAGAATCCAACTGTTTCCAAAAAGCCATAGATAAAGCCAAGGTCCTGGTAGAGAAGACCTCGACCCTGCCTGCATTGCTTTGTTGTGGTGAGTATAACAAAAGGCCTTAGATAGTCATTTGGAAATAGCCTGCTTTGACATAGTTTGTCCCTTCTTACCTTCACTAGAAATGAACATTTGATATGAAAATCTGAAATATTTTGTTCTGTCAAGATAGTACCAGAGTTGTCAGTGGACATACAAGGTGTGGAGTATCCTTTCTCCCTCATTTTCAGGTCCAGGAAAGAAAATAGGGAGATGGATAGTTTGGCTTAAAGTGAACCCAGATCCCACTTTAGGGATAAGGAAGGATTGTTTGCCAAAAATCCCTGTCCCTGTGAAAAATAAGGTAGGGTTGACTCACCACAGGTACTTGTAACTCAGTTAAGGGAAAACTACTCGTGTACAAATTCCCAGGCCCAGCGCTTCCTGGAATTCATCAACTCAAACACTCTGGATCAGCTGGTAAACTCCCCTACCAGAGGTCAAAACATATTGGACCTGGTTATCACCAACTTGGGCGACAGGTGTTCCACACTGGATGTCAACCCGTCACTGGTTAGATCAGACCATAAACTAATCATTCTGGATGTCCACATCCCACCACCACTCCCAACTAAGGAAACCACAGTATAAACTTTTCTAAAGCAAATTTCACCTTACTTAAGACAGAGGTGGTAAATTTCACAGCCTTCACACTAAAGGATAATGCTGCCCAAGATGCAGAAACCTTTACAAATGCACTCTATGAGCACCTACAAGGATGCATGGATCATGCCATCCCTAGCAAAACCAAGACTCACTCCTCTAAGAGAAGGAAACCAGTTTGGTGGACCCCTGCAATAAACAGGCTATACAATAGAAGGAGGAAACTAGTTCAGAAATAAAGCAAATCCCAAGAAGGAAAGACATCCCTGATCAGTATCAGTAAGAAACTAAGGTCCCTCATGAACTCATCCAAGGCTAACTTCGAAAGAAAAATAGCCAAGGATTCAAAAGATAACCACAAAACCTTCTTTAGCTATGTTAAGAATCTAAGTGAAAACTTGCAGATATGCACTGAACTAGTGCAAAACAGCACAAAATATACTGAACCTACTGATATTGCCAACATCCTGGCAGATAGATTCAGTGCAAACTTCACCCCCTCTCACCTCCAAAAGGGCCCACAACAATACCGAAAAAGTGTATTGTCCCAAAAATCACAGACACACAGGTGAAAACAGCCCTTTCAAAAGCCAAAAACACAGCGTCAATGGGACCAAATGGTGTCCCAGGCTGCGTCTTGCACAAACTACAGAACGAACTAACCCCCACCTAAACATGCTGTTCAACCTCAGCCTCTCCACAGGCTACATGCCCGTAGAATGGCACACAGCAACAGTTATTCCGCTCCACAAAGGAGGGGCCACAACTGACCCTGGTAACCATCACCCCATAAGCCTGACTAGCCTGGTCTGCAAGGCTATGGAGCGCATCATCATGGAACTCATTAGCAAAGACATTAGGACCCTCCAAACACTTGACCCGACCCAGTTCGGCTTTGTTAAGGGCAGATCATGCCTACGAAACCTGGATGACTTCTTCGAGATAGTCACCAAGGCCATAGACAAGGAAAAGGTGGTTCACACGGCCTACCTTGACCTCGTCAAGGCTTTCGACACCATTCCCTACTTGGGTATTACAGAAAAACTCACCAGCCTGAACATAAACTCCTACGTCATGAGATGGGTTGCCAACTGGCTTACAGATAGAACTCACACGGTAAGAATAGCATGTTCCATGTCCGACTCTAAACCAGTCACAAGTGGTGTCCAACAAGGCTCGGTCCTGGGACCCCTACTGTTCGGCATATACTTCTCAGAAGTGCAGGCAAACACAGGAGGACTATGGCTAACCAAGTTCTTCAATGACTGCAAACTGGGAGCCATAACTGACTCTCTGACTGACACGGACATCCTCCAAAAGGGCCTTACTGAGACGGACACCTGGTGTCAAAGTCATGACCTCAAGCTAAATGCCAAAAAATGCATAGTCATCCCATTTGGGAAAAACAAAACACCCACGAATTACCACATAGGTGGCAGCCCCCTTAATACAGAAGAGGTAATAAGAGATCTGGGGACCCAGGTAGATAGCAATCTCTCCTTTGACAATCATATTGCCAAAGTAGTTAGGAAATCCTTCTATGTGGCCCATCTAATTACTGAAGGGTTTGCATCTAGAAATAAAGAGGTTATAGTGCCCCTCTACTAGTCATTCATTAGACCCATCATAGAGTACAATGCTCCATTTGGGATGTACCTCACAAGACACTTACAACAGCTGGAAAGACAACAAAAGTACCTCACCAAGAGGATTACTGGCCTCAAACATATGTCCTATGCAGCCTGACTGAAAAAAATTCCGGCTGTACTCAGTGGCATATCGCTTACTCAGAGGTGATCTCTGCCTGACTTACAAAGCCATGTCCAACTCAGAATTGATGGACATGCTCCACCTAAAGAAATCCAAGTCACTGCAAGCCATGCTTTCTAGTGAGCTAAACCTTGCCACAACAATAAATAGAACATGCTGGAGGGATAGATTCCTGTCACAGAGACTCCCCATGCTTTGGAACAAAATTCTAAATTACATCAGGCTTGACAGAGGATCAGTTAATTAATTAATGGGGCAGTGAAAGCTGACACACTCTGGTTAGGCTTATAAATGCCCTTGGGCAGATAGCCTAGTACCTACCTATGAACCTATGAGCCTATGAGCCTATAAGATACCCTTCTTGCAAAGGTCAGAGCAATCATTAAAACTGTTTTTCATGTTAAGAACCTCAAGTCAGCCATGTTAGCTGGTGTAATTGGAGCAAGTGTTAGCTTCTATAACACACAATTAAGATCCCAATGAGGACAACCAATTTTCTGGATGCCTGTTATTCAAAACAGCCTTTCAAAAACTTTTTGACATGAGAATGCATTGAAAGAGGAGGAACAAACAGCACATTTGCTGAAATAGACAATAAATGAATCTAGATATAGGGGTGACAAAGGCCATAGGACAGTAACTCACACAAATATTGTAAAACTGGAGAACAACTAGCTTTGAATGGGTGCTGGCTATGTTGTTGCACCCACTAGAAAACATTTTCCATTTGTTAATACACAATTTTCTTGTAACATTCTGTCTTGCCCCCATTTGTACCTGCTGTACTTCCTCAATAAATGAGTGCATAAAGGGAATTCATACCCTATTATTCAGACAGTCAATTGGTTGATTTCGGGGTGTATCAAACACCACTGCCCTTGTGTGAATATATCCAGTCTGCGAGGAAGCTTGTGGTAATTGCCCCTGGCCATTTCCAAAAGAAGGGAGAAACACTGTCGCCTGGGCTAGAAGGAAGTCACCATAATGAAGTACACTGGATATTAGTGGAAAGGATTGGAAGATATAAAGGAACATTCCTGTTCAAGGAAAACAAAAAACTTCTGTCTTCCAGGCTTTCTCACATTGAGAACTGGTGCAGAATCTTCCCATCTGATTGTTTAGAGAGGAGGCTGTGATACCCATGCACTGGCCTAGTAATCAAGTAGCCTCAATCCTCACCACTAACACCAGTGAGGGGCATCCACATTGGGAGGATAAGCACACACACAGTAAAGTACAATTTCCCTTAAGAGCACACAGAGATCACAGTCAGTCTGGGGCTGGTTTCTCCCTTTCTCTCCAGATTCCCAGTAAGATTCCTCACTGGCACAGCTATAGGGTTCAAATCTCAGCCTAGTGGTCAAGCCAAAACCTCCAGCACCCTCTCTGTTCATGTCCCTGCCCAAGTAGCTTTCACACACACACTTTGAGATTTGATTTATATACAAACACACAGACACTCCTGGGGAAGGCTGGCACAGGTTCTTCGGCTATGCCCCCTTTCTGCCCAGACTATAAGGTGGTACCTCCTGCCACCAACCACTACTATCAGCTACTAAAAAGACCCTTACCAAAGGGTGTCCAGTTCAACTGTGCAATATTACTGCTATCCAAATAGTAAGTGTGACCAGAAATTTTAAGGTTATTGGAGTGGCTTATACAGTATAACCAAATACATGCAAGTACTCTAGAGCTTAAATTATCTCTACACAAAACAGCCACAGTTGAAAGGTTTAAAAATATTTAATAATAAACAATAAAAACACAAGGCAATGCTTATTACTTCAGCACAATGACATTCCGGAGTTCAGAAATCACAGGAAATACTTTAAAACAATATTGTAAGATAGTCTGACATAAATATAGAAAACAGCTAGACTAATATGGCTATATTCCTATCTATTACCCTCAAGAAACCATTATCCTAGGAGATGTTAACTTAGACTGGAACCAATGTTCCTCCGAGTTAAACTCCACAGCAATAAATCTCCACGGATTCCAACAGACCATATCTTCCTCTACCAGATTAGGTAACAACAAACAAAAATAGAGCATCCTAGACTGGATCCTTATAAACAGTCAAAATCATAACTATGTATCAGGGACCCTACCAAATGACCTTAGCGATCACCTCATCACCTACCTAAAGAAAAATAAGATAACATACTCGAATCAACCCATGTACAGGTCGGTTAGAAACAGGCAACACTTTGACCTCACAAAATTTCAGACAGAACTTAAATCCTACAACTGGGCATCCCTCAAGTTTCTCCCCTTAGAGGAGGCAGTATTAAATTTTAATACCACATTTCTAACAATACTTGAGTCTAATGCCCCAAAAAGACAAATTAGAATTAAAACAAATATAGCACCCTGGCTAACAAAGGACACTAAATCCCTAATTAAACTAAGAAACAAAACCTGGGATATATGGCGCACAACCAAGTCCCCCCTCGACCGCATTAAATTTCAACAGCAAAGAAATCTGACCAAAAAATCTATAACCCTAGACAAAAAAAACTACTATTGTCAACTACAATACAAACACCAAAACAATCCCCAAAAATTCTGGGCCAGTTTAAACAATCTACTCCACCCAGGTAAAAGCTCAACTCCTACCCCAGAAAAACTATCAGATAAAATCCCAGAGAAAGTAGCCAATTCCTTTAATACCTTCTTCACGGACACTATACAATCCCTAGCCAACCAGATATCAACTACCTGCCCCCAGTTAACAGATATCACCCTAAAGTCCATACCCACCTTTAAATTTCAACCTGTCCCCACTGCCTATATATGCACACTACTGAAGAAACTAAAACCAACTACTCTCTCCGCTGACCTTCTCCCTGCCGAATATTTACAAAAAGCTGCTGATGTCATAGCTTACCCCATCTCAATACTCATCAATCGTACCTTGGCCGAAGCCAAAATCCCCTCAATATGGAAAATATCCTATGTAATACCACTCCATAAAGGAGGCTCATCGACGGAACTGTCAAATTACAGGCCCATAGCTATATTGTCACCATTGACCAAAATCATGGAGAAATGTGTACACAGACAGCTTCTTTACTATCTTATCCAGAACAACCTACTCTCCAGTTCTCAACATGGCTTTAGACCACACCATAGTACAACCACTGCTCTTCTTTCTTTTACTGACACAATTAACCACAACCGGAATAACAAAAAAAATCATCAGCTCTCTTTCTGGACCTATCAAAGGCCTTTGATATGGTGAACCATCAATTACTTCACAATACCCTAAAAAATCTCCATTTAGACAACCAAACTCTAGAGTGGTTTCAAGCCTATCTCTCAGAGAGACAGCAAGCTGTACTCTGGCAGAACAGGCTCTCTAGCCTCCTATCTAATACCATAGGGGTTCCTCAAGGTTCCATATTGGGACCTCTTCTCTTTTCTGTCTTCATAAATTACCTCTACAAAGCCACCCCAGATGCCACCTGTATTCAATATGCTGATGACTCGACATTAGTTTGTTCTGACTCATCTCCAGTTAATTTATTATCAAAAACACAATCCTGCTTTACGGCAGTAGAGAATTGGTTACTGGGACGTCAACTTATTCTTAATCCAAACAAAACCAAACTGTTAATCTTCTACCCCACTCATAAGGTCATACCCACACCCTTTTCTATTCAATCCAAAAATGGGACAAACATCTCCCCAGACTCCTACACTAAACTACTGGGAGTTACCATTGACAATAAACTTAGATATGATATCTATATCAATCAGACTATTAAAACTGTTAATAAAAAACTTGGGTCGCTCTATCGAATAAAATCCTTTCTTACCCCAATAGCAAAAATGGCCACTGCCCGCTCCCATCTCCTCTCTACCCTCCTATATGCCTCCCCATTCTTACAAATCTTAACATAACTGAAGTAAACAAACTAACACGTTGTTATAATCATATTGCCAGATTTGCAACTGGCATGCCCTACAGAACCCATCATTGTAGCAACCTACAAAACCTGGGTTGGATCGAATTCCCTAACCTTCTCCAGCAGAGCCAACTCATAGTAGCATTTAAAATTCTTAAACAATCTGACAAACCCCCTGCACTGAAAAACTTAATCAAACCTTACAACAATCTCAATAGTTTACACTCCTCAAACAAGCTACTAGCTCAAACGGTAAAATCCAACAATTCAGGGGGTGACGCTCTCTTTGCCAATGCAATCGGAAAAATATGGAACTCCCTTCCACCCAGCCTCACCATCATTTCCTCCATAAAACTCTTCAAAAAGAGGCTAAATCACCACCTCCAGACACACTGGCTTTGCCAATGCATAAGCCCAGACTGACTCCACCTAAACCAGATTTTCCACTTCCTTACCAGGTCTAACCTATGTAACCTCTACCTCTCTTGCATCTGTTTCCCTCTTATCTCCTCTTCCATGTAAATCTCTAGTCTTTGTTTCCTATACTAATACCAGATATAACTATCCTAAGGGTCAATCTAAAAGGAGAAAAAGTCTGTTATACTATGTGTATTGTATCTTTTTTATATATCTTGGACTAATGTATTGAAATACTTTAAAATGTCTCCTCTTTTTTGTGTAAACTACCTAAGGAGAACAATCTGTATTCTATCAACATATTGTATACCTATTTTGCCAATGTTGGAGCTTTTCTCCCCAGGGCCTCCGCTGAAAATGGACATGTATCCAGTCGGACCTTCCCGGTCAACAAATGTAAAATAAATAAATAAATAAAAATAAATCTATAAGAGAAATCACTGTTCTAAATACTACTTACATAGCAAACAAGTGCTTGCGAGTGGATGTTCTTACTAGATCCAAGACAAGATACAAAATGCTCTGGTTTCTTACTGAGATAGCCCTTAAATTGATAATACACAGTAATGCAGATTCATTTCAGATTACATCATTCTTAACACCTCTGCTGAAGTTTCCATACTCACAGAACTTAAAATTTTAGCATTTCTTTTTGTAATCTGCACCTGTAGGAAGCCACAGCGATAAAGGACACTTTACATGTAAAAACCTAGTAATTATCTTTTGTCTTAAAACAATAGAAATAATTTCTAGCCCAGACATCCTGTCTCCGAGCTTGAGATTAAACAGTCATAAAATGCTTTACTTATCAGCTTTCTTCCAGCAAGGTACACTGTGGTTACATTTTTGAAGCTCAGAACACAATTCTCTTACATTTGTTACACAAGCCTGTGGATCATATTAAAATTTACAATGACATAGAAGTATTTACAAAATTCTATCTAGCTAGGCTGGCAGCCTTCACAGAGGTAAATAGGGTTACTTGAAGAACTCCACACAGATAAATGAAATCATGGAAGACCACCTGATCTAGTTTTCATTCATAAGGGTCTGCCCTTGTCCTGCTCAGCTTGTCTGTCACATTGATCAGGACAAGCATCTCTTCTATATTTATGTGCTTGTGTCTGTCCTTGGTGTCCCACACATCCTACACTTTTATCTTTCTTGACACTATACCCCAAGCAATGTCTGGGGAGTCTGTGGTGAATGACTGGTTTGGAACAGGAAGGAAGAAGGGGAAACCTGGATTTAGGAATATGTGTCATGACACCAAGTTATTTCCCTTCTGACAATCCTCAGTAATGGGATTTGAAAAGACAAGGAGTGTTGGTGCTGGGACCAAAGAGACTTCAGACACCACTGTGCCTTTCTCATGTGGAATCTTGCCATGGGTATCATGAGAATCATAGAAGCCATGACATCTAAAATCTTGAAGTATTCCCCTCATACTGACTGAAGTCTGAGTGGAAACTCTAGAAACAGATCTAGATATATATATTTTTTTTTTTTTTTTTTTTTTTGTGGAAGAGAAGCTCTTTGAACTGAGGTGTCTAGTTGACATCCCAGAAATGCAATTCTATGAGAAGGAGTTAAGAAAGACTTTTGAATGTTTTCTTGGAATCCCAGCTTGTGTAAGAGAGCTCTTACCCAAGAAAGAAAGATTCCTGATACTTTAAAAAAGACTCTGCAAGATAAACAAGTTGTGTAAATACAGAAAAATGTGGATACCCTGCAGCCTGCAATGAGCTGTAACTGGAGGTAAACACTTTGTGAATATTCTTGATACAGTGTTTAGTCAAAAGCATAATACAGAGAAGTGATAATGGGATCCAGATTCATAGAACTTTAAGAAATGCCTGAAGTCTAGATGAATAGGAATGTGATTATAAACATCTGTTAATCATAATGTTACAAGGAAAATTCAATGAGGAAGAAGAGGTAACAGGTTGTGAAGTGACATCATTTTTAATATGGGCACTTTGACAAACAGGTTGGCTCTGAAAACAGACCTGAATAAAACTCACTTTCTGCCTGGGAATGGGAGAACAGGATCTATCACTCCTGTAATGGAGGAATTTCCTCCCACTGCCATCTATAACATTGATGAATGATCTTCAGAACTCATTTGTCTGAAACTATCCGTTGTCAGAGAGAAGAATAAATATTCAGACTTTCTAGAAAAACGAAGCTGCCCGTGTGGGAGTGGGCAGAACAATGTCTCTTAAATAGTCATTCTGACTTATTGGACTGTCCTTGGTTTTGGGAGATTCCAGAATTCTTCTTGGAACCCTCTTGACACTTTTTCTTAAATGTCTGTTAACCTGTATCGTGTTGAGGCTGTTTATTTTGTTTCTTACTAAAATTTCATGAGGAATTAGTGAAAATTTGGATAAGTGGGGACGGAAAATCTTTCTGTATCAGCTTACGCCCAAAAACTAAACCTATATCCAAAGAAAAATATAAAATCTTATTTTAACATAATCTGGGAGGTTCTGAGAATGCAGCCATGCACACTTCCTCAAAAAGAACCAGTGGCCATAGCCCTGGAAGAAGTGTAAACAGAGTCATACACACACTGTGTAATGAGTATTGACTTGAACAACAAAAGAAATTAAATTATTTAAAGCAGATTTTTCCTCACAAGAAGAAACTGCAGCTAAGACATTCCTCATACATCCATTATTAGTCAGAACAAACCTTAAGATATGAGCCTGAAAATTCAAAATTCTAAAAATCAAAGTTGCAGAAGCATATACTTTCCCCCCATACTTATCTATAACATTCCCATCCTTATCAGAGAGAGAGTAGAATTGGAATTAATGAAGTGTTTAGCAGCTGAAGGATTAGCTAAAGCTATAGCAACTAAATCAGGCTTGGGAAGGGTGCATAAACACTTCAGATATTGAGGAACTTTATGCATCTTATCTGCCTTTTTAGTGGCAGCTGGTTGACTGTCAGGAAAATTGCTGGGAGTGACATACACATCCTCCAAAGCTGAAAGAGCTGGAGGAATAGATGCTGGCTATGGAAATTCCTTCTGTAAAAGCTCATAGTATTTTCTGAGTGACTGAAAAACCTTTGTGTTCTCTAACTGAAAACACTCATGCATTCCATATAAAGTCTCAGAGAAACAGATCCCACCACAGGGAGAGTTAGAAACTGAATGGTGTTTTGGGTCAGAATCAGAAATCTGAGGAAAAAGCCCTGTACCTGCCCCCTACATCCTCCTCTCCAGATTCAGAATCTTGAATCTGTTCAGGAAAGGAAGTATCTCTCTTTCTTTTACCAGACACTACTTTACAAGAAAGATCAAGAGCCTGAATTAAACCATAAACCTGTAAACTACTCCTATCTAAGGAAATTGGAGGAGGAATAAATGCATACTTAGTTTTCTGTGTCTTTTTGACAGGGACACTGTGACCAACAGTGTTATTAATAGCAGCAACAGCTTTCCCAAGTATGGGTACAACATTCTGACAAAACAGGAGTCTTCCTTGTTGCCTCTCCCAGAACTGACAAGAGTGGTTTTCCCTTGCTCTCTGAGGGGGCTGTAACAGGTGCAAAGGACGTGGTTAACTCCTGGTCCATAATACCTATAGTTTCTACACCAGAGGCATCCAGGATGAAAGATGAGTGCTCTGAGGTACAACTAATGGTCTTAAAACAGCACAGCCACCCACCTGTGGCTGAGGCAAATTGCTAGCCTGCTGTGATGGCAAAGGCTGTTCGACTAACTTAACTTAACAATCCACCTGCAAAACATTCCTAACTGGAATTAGCAAATAAAAAATGTTAAATAAAATAATGGCAAATGGTGTAATAATAATTAATACTGTGAATGTGGGATATGTAGTATTTACTCAGTTTTGTTTTCATAAAAAGACCCAGACTTCATTCTTGTAGTCTGAATATAGCATTCATGGGTAAATAGTACATGGGTTTATGTTGTTTCTCTGAGTCACAGTTACATTTAACTGTAACGTATTGAAAGTAAAACACTGGACATTCAATGAAACTCCCCAATTGCTCAACTGAGAATTCAGGGATAACATGATCTTGTAGTGGGGCAGGGACTAGCATTTTATTCTTAGAAGAATTGGGGTTATGGTTGATGATTTCAGTTTGCTGAGCTGCATATTTAATGAATAGTAACTCAATGAAGTCTGTGACTCTCTACTATATAACCCACATTTACAGTATTTATTATAGCTAAGTATCTCACACTTTGTCCATTATTTTATGGTATTGGATTAGTTGATTTGGCTTTTACGGTTCACACCGTCAAACACTCTGCTGTACAGTATGCTGCGGCATGCTGTGATATGATATTACATCATTTTGATGCCTTGTTTATAAGATGAAAGGTCAATAGTTACATACAAACATAGAAGAATGGGTTTATAATCATATAGTAAGTGTGCTGCTGATCAAAATGGAGTTGAAGAATTATTACTTTGTACAGTGAGTGGTGGAACAATATGTCTCCCTACCACACTACTTGGTAAAGTCTGGCTTTTGCAACAGGATAAAGAAGGATGAAGAAGCAGCAGGACTGAGGGCAGTGCAAGAGGGCAATGTTTTAGGATCACCCTTGATAGCATGAGACAGGATGCAAAGCTTATTCCACAAGTGCATTTTTTATCATTTACTGATATGAGTAGAAAATTCCAAAACTGGATCATGTACTAAAACTAAAGAAAATAAACTGAAGTGTAACTTATATGATCCTGTCTGCACACAAGTATCTATTGGTGTGTTTTGAGCCCGCTAGAATACAAGCGGTTAAAAACGAAAAGTTTAGTTATTACATGAGTTCTGAAGTCTTATTTGAAATCATATTTCTTTTTCCTAAAGCAGAGATTCATTGAAAAAACCGAATTTAATAAAATACATAAAGGGATAATATGGTAAATAAAGCAAAAGCCAAACTATTACAAACACACAGTCAAAAGGGGAAAGAAGCAAAGATCAGGAGGCAGATAGTAACCACAATAAGGAAAACAAAGACTTATAAAATATTTAATAGAAACAAAACTGATCTGAGGAATTGCACTTATTGTGTTTTATTAACTGACAACCTCTGTGGGTACTGCAGAACACTGAATACGTTTTGATATTGTTATATGACATGTGTAAGATTAAGAAACTTTAAAAACCTGAAATCTGTATTTGTTTTGTACACTGTCTGCAATAAATTACATATAATATATAATTTATTATACATGATTCTACAAACACAAACAGCTGCTGCACAATTGGAAAGTCCTGCATTCAAAATAAAAGAACTTAACCAATGTTGTCCTTCCCAGCTCCTCCAATAATTACAAAAACAGATTTCAGTTTTATTCATAAATTTGGTTTACAAAACTCATTTCACTTAACTTATTTTGAATCAAACTTTTACTGTAAATATTCTGATTAACCATCCAATACCATGTAATTTTGCATCTTATGGTTACACCTTCCGCCACAGGCATCATTCTGAGTGGCATGACATGAATCCCTCCCAGCTGTCCTTGAATATGATTGACCTATGATCATGGCCCTCAGCTAAACCAGCTACAGTAGACAGCAGCACCTTTACTCACCATTGTATTTCTATGCATTTGCACAGATCCAGGAAAGAAATAGGGAAGGGGGGAAGATAAAAAGGAAGGTTAAGTTTTCTCATTGATCACCAACTAGCAGACAGTTCCTTCTAATTTAATGGACATATAAAGTTCGCCCTTAACTTACACCTTCATCTTTGTCACCAATTACTTGAAACAATTAACTTGGATGAACCCTATGAGGTAATATGGTCTAATCCAGTTAACAAAATGAAAATAAAATAAATGAATAGCCCATAGCATGAATAATAGAATATATTTAATAAACTTTTTTCAGCCTCTTAATGTGACATCTCATATGCAAATATTTCATAGTTATGTTTGCACAGCTCTGTGTTCATTTCACAGAGCTCAGCAAAGCTTGACATCCTCACCTGTGATTGAGAACTGTTTCCACTGTATCCAGTGTTATCCAGGCAAAGTAAGTTATTGGATTTGATTTACTGAATTTACACTTCATTACTGAACTGATTTCTACTGTGTTACTATGTTTAAAGGGCATTTAAAGTCCTTTTGGTGTAAAAAATCACTCATCTTCTCTGAATGTTGCTTTCTAAATTGTTTGCATTTAAATTGCCTTGCTGTAGGGTGATCTAGCCAGATAATAAATTGTTTTGTTGTTGCATTGCTCTTGAGGCTGTCTTTTTTTGTGCTTTTACATTAAGGGGACCAGGTCATCAAGTTTGCAGCAGAAGGTGTTTTCCTGGTCATTCTGCATTGGAAGCACTCCAGAAGAGCTCCAAGTGTAGTTGTTTACTGGCCAGAGTGCTCAGGAATTAGATTTCCATTTCTTTTCTGTAGCTATAAGTTAAGTATGTTTGCGTGGAACTGCACACTTTGCAGTGGCTATTGGCAGTGCCCTGTACAGACAGAAATGCTTGGACAGTAAAGTTTACCTGTATAAGTAGTATTAGAACTGTAACATGTAACTTAGTGAGGCACTGCATGGAGTTAATCTTAGAATAGCTATCTAAAAAGTCTAACAGCACTAATACCATATCTTAGCACTATCTAACTCTACTCCTTAACCCTAGAGACCACCTTAGGAGACATCTGTATAATCCATTCCTCAAACCATAATAGCCTACCTTAATATAGGTCTGGACAACATGGTTATGTAATTTCCAAATTTCTGTTTAGCCAGATTGGTAGATATGGGCGTCCTGAGACAATGTAGCAATTGTCTCATCTTTACAGATGTTTTAATCCTTAAATAAATTAACACAGTATGTGAGAGATGTACATACACAATTTTCTTGGAGGTAAAAGTCTCTCTTACAAACAAGGTTGTCAAGAACACACCAGCTATATCCACCACACACAGTGTTCACCGCACACCTAGTCCATCTTATTCTGATTCACTAAAAAGCAATTTTCACAAACCTCAAAGACCTCCTAAGCCTATAAACAGCAACACCTATCCTCTGCAATCTCTAAAGCACACACCAAAAACAACACCAAACAACATACATGTGCTACTTCGAATGGACCCCCAAGAATGACGCTCATAAGACAAGCAAACATTTTACCTAGGACTTTTGTCATATGGGACTCCATTGCGTGACACACAGATGTCAGGCTCACCAGACTGGACAAAGAGAAGATAATGGTTAGTTGCTTATCAGGAGCCAGAATCTGCCAGGCTATGCACACACTTAAGTCAATGCACCACAGGTATCAGTATGATTTTGTTCTAGTCCATGTGAGTGTAAATAAACCGAGGTACAGACATTCTGGATCTCTCTGAATATGTGCCTCAGTCAGGTTTGTGCCTTGCATTGAGCAGCATTCTACCTTCAACAAGGATGATGCCACAGTATTAACAAAAAAATGATTGACTGTAACAGTTGTGGTAGTTTCTGGTGTCATTCCAAGGGGATTGAATATTTATCAGCGTGGGAGGACATGGTTAATAAACCACATTACTTTGCCAAGGATGGTATGCAGCTGTCCCACCTGAGCTAATGGATATGGGCTAAAACTTTATCGACACCCTTAGAACCTTTTTTCAGCAATGCCAATTTGACAAAACTATCAACTCAGCAAATAAAACCCAAAGTAATCTAAAAGTGTTACTTTTCAATGCTAGGAGCCCTAATGAGAAACTCCACACTGTACAAACTCTTCTCACTCTGGAGAATATAGACATCTGTGTAGTTACCTAGACATGGTTTGAAACCTCAGAAAATACTCTGACAGTGCGAGGCTTCATTGCCTTTCACACATTTAGATAATCAGCCACACAGATGGAGTTTGAAGGTGGAGTTGTAGTGATATACATTAGCAACAACTATACCACTAGGTTGATTAAACAGGATGATGCTCTGGAGATCCATCATGTGCAAATCTCTAGAGGTAAAGTCCCTTACTATATCCTATTATGCAGTAGGCCACTATTTATGACCCAAGAATCCCATAACTTGTAGCTAGATCAGTTGAAAGCACTCACCATCCAGCCAAATACCCTGTTCATGGGAGACTTCAACTACCCTCTGTAGACTGGGAAACATACACTGCCTCCAACATGCAGGCACAACATTTCCTGGACTTTATCAACACAAATATCCTTAACCAGATACTGTCCACTACAACCAGAGCCAAAACACTGGACCTAGTACTCACCAATAATGAAGAGCACTGCACCCCCCCCCCACACACACACACACAATGTAATGTTCTCGCTGGTGAAGTTGAATACCAATGCTGTCTCCTTTTAAAATAAAAATCAACGTGGAAAACCTAGCAGAACCTGTAATATTTAGGAACTATTCTAAAGCAAACTACATTCTGTTAAGCAGCAGTCAAAATTCAGTAAACCTCTGAACCCCAAGTTCATAGCAACCTATGTGAAACTGTTCAGTGAAACCCTGTACAACCATATAAATGGCTGCATAGAGGCTGCTGTATCTTGAAGTAAACCCAAAACAAGCAGCAGAAACAAACCACATTGGTGGAATCCTAACCTTAAGAGGGTATACAACTAAAAGAAAAAAAGTCATGGCTAAAATCAGAAAGACCAACTCTCATAATGGCAGGAACTCACTAATTAAACTAAATGTGAAACTAAGAGGACTAATTAAATGCAACAAAGCCAATTACAAGGTCAAGCTAGCCTCTCAGGCTAAAGACAACCACAAGGCCTTCTACAACTATGTCTGAAACTTTAAAGATAACACACAGCAGTTGGCTAAATTGGTGGTAAATGGTACAATCTTCACCAAACAGAGTGACATAGAATATCTTCTGACTGACAAGTGCAGCTCTAACTTCACCTCCCACTCTCCCCCTGCCTCCCCATGTGAAATCCCTATAAGCATAACCCCACTCCCTACAATTAGCAGGGAGCAGGTCATGGTAGCACACATTAAGACCAAAAACCACAGCCTTAGTGGGCACAGACAATATTCCAGGTTGCCTCCTAAATTGCTTGGAACATGACATATAAGCACCACTTGAGTCACTTTTCAAATATAGCCTCAAAACAGGCTACATACCACATGAATGGAGGACTGCAATAGTTATCCTTCTTTACAAGGGTAGACCATCAACCAACCCTGGAAATTACAGACTATTAGTCTGACTAGTCTAATATGCAATGTAGTGGAATTAATTATATTGTAAATGATCAACAAAGACATTGGCAAATTACAGACACTAGACCCATCCCAGTTTAGTTTTGTCAAAGAAACGTCATGTCTGTTTAACCTGGTAGACGTTTTTTGAGCGAGTCACCAAGGCAATGGGTGAGAGGAAACAGTGCATCATGCCTACCTAGACTTGGCTAAGACATTTGATATGCTACCCCACTCAAGTATTGTTGACAAACTCACCAAACTATGGATAAATCGCTACATAGCTTGATGGATTGCCAGCTGGCTCACAGTCAGGATCCAAGAAGTCAGGATTGTTGGGACCATTGTCACCAAGAGACCAGTCACTAGTGGAGTGCCTCAGGATTCAGTGGTGGACCCACTCCTGTTTGATATCTACTTCTCAGAAGTCAAGGCTAATGTCAATGGCCTCTGGCTCACCCCATTTTTAGACAACTGCAAATTGGGAGCTATCAAAGATTCACCCCATAATGCTAACATACTACAAGAGGGTTTAACACAGACAAATAACTGGTGTCAAAGATACAGATTAAACCTCAATGCCAAGAAGTGCATTATAGTGCCTTTTGGGAAAAAGTCCACCCAGATTAATTACTCCATTAATAAGACACCCCTAAGAGTTGACCCAGTAGTTAGGGATTGGGGAATATAAGTAGACAATAATCTGGCCTTTGACCAATATGTAGCCATGTTAGTAAGAAAATCATTCTGTGTTACCAACTAATAAGTAAAGGTATGGCATCCAGGTCTGAGGAAGTTATAGTACCATTTTACTCAACCCTTATCAGACCCATCATGAGTACAATGCCCCCTTTCGGCATGTACTTGACCATTCATATGCAACCTCTGGAATGCCCACGGAGGTTTCTCACCAACAGAATACAAAGTATTAGCACATTGTCATATACAGATCACCTTAAAGCCCTTATCTGCATACTCAATCTCCTAAAGGTTACTGAGAGGCTATCTATGCCTGGCATATAAGGCATCCTCAGATCCAGCTCTGATGAGGATTTTGCACATCTACAAAATGAACAGCACCAGAAACACTATATCCAAGAATTTTAATTTGCTTGTGACAGAAACAGAATATGCTGGCAATACAGATATGTGTTTTAGACAATCCTCATGCTCTGGAATAGGCTGTCTGCCCACATGAAGCAGAGTACACCCCAACCCTATTCAAACGTAACCTTGATCATTGTATGGAAGATCAAAAATTTACCCTACATCTGGCTCCCATGACTCTGATAGACAGAAGCCAACAGTAAACATTCCATAACTAACATACCCCCTCACTCACCCAATAAACCTTTAGAAATCTCCTAAGTAACATACCCCTCCAAACAGACACCCATGTTATATGGGGACACAACTGGGTTGGGTTGCACGGCTAGGCATATAAAGGCCCTGTTTGTTGTTAGCCTAGTATATTCCTATGAACCTATGCATATAGGAGTTTGTGTATTATATCTATGTTTGTACTATAGTTAAACATATCTTAGTTTGCATTTTGTAAATATATCTATCTATATATATGCATATATATATATATATATATATATATATATATATATATATATATATATATATATATTTTTTTTTTTTTTTTTCCTCAATGCACTCTGACTGGATCTTTTAAAGTTCCCCATTTTCATTCAATTAATATTCTGCATTTTGCTGTGTACTTGTTTTGCATATAATTTTGTTGACTGTGATCAATTTTCTACTCTTTGAGCTTGGGCTGTGGAAGAAAAGGGAAAAAATAACCAGTCCACTTACCAGATGAACAAATATTACATAAATAAATAAATAAAGAAACCCCATATTAACTTGAGCTTTCCAATTCTCCCTTTCTTACATTTATTATATTTTATTTGATCAATGAACACAGCTAAATTTCTAAATAATATATAAAGTTTTTAATTTGCATTTAATTACTGTCTTTGCAAATGACTGTAAAAAATTATAAAAAGTTTAAATTAAAAATGTCCAAACCAACAATCGAGGAGTGTATGCCATCCTTGTCAAACCACACAGAATCCATATCATAAAGGTTCCAATGTTCAGTAATTGACATGCCCATCAATGGAGCCACCCAGGCTTCTCTGTGATCACCAAATGCCCCGGCTCTTCCAGCTGGCACATGGCTAGAAGCATCTCTCCAATGCAAACAAGGGATTATGGCTGACTAACCCAAACACCAACCAGGTAATGCATGTCTGAAATGAAGCAAGATCTCTGAAAGAAAAATATATCAATTGTCGCTTTGGAATAAAAAGTAAGTCATTACCTCCTGCATATACTGTCAAAGCATGGCATCAACCTACCTCCTTCAATGTTTGAAACAAAACTGATAACATTTGAAACAAGCTTAATTCTGAGGCTCCTTTCTATATTACGTTGAAACTATGGGGATCTAATCCCAAATTCTCTTTACTTTTGCAAACTCTCCCTCTCTCTGCTGCATGTGATATTGAAGAGTGTCCCAAAATAATAATCTGTCTTTTCTCTACAGGAAAGGCACATACCATATGAGTCAATGTCTAATGTTTATCAATTGTATTTCAAGTAAGGATTGGTTGATCATCTACTCATACTTTAAGTAATTTCATCTATCTGACCTGTAAGGCTAAGTCAAGGCTAATGTCAATGGCCTCTGGCTCACCACGTTTTCAGGCAACTGCACATTGGGAGCTTTCAAAGACTCACTCCATGGCACTAAGATCCTACAGGAGGCTCACTCAGTTCTGAAAGACTATGATGACCAAGCACCTCATGATAAGCCTTGATGAGCAAATGCAGATCCCAGTGAGATGTAAAGATCTTTGGGGAATAATTGGGCATCATTAGGGAAAACAAAAGCTATTTGTCTCCTATGATAGGGGAATATAGATTTCTTAAAGTAGAACCCAAACTACAGAGCAGAGCATAGCATCCTTTGCTATTCCCATAATTACTTGATACCCTTTGTCCTTCTTGTCATTCTTAGACCTGTGTAACCAAACTACAAGCTGCATTTTCCATTTAAAAGATCCCAGTAGCTCACTGACTCTGAAAGCTCAGGCATACAGCTGTATGGCTAATGTAGCCCAAATCACATCATTATGGTACAGTGTGGATATGACGTATAGGCCAAATAGAATAACCTTTAATATCGACTTACCAATTGGCCATCTGCCATCAACCTGATATCCTCTTATTCTTTCCCATACTTTTAACATCCTACCTATCATCCAATGCTTTGTTATGTCTGTTAGACTGAAAGTGCTGGCATATAATGCAGCTCGGTTACCTTGAACAGTAGAAGGAGTGAGGTCTCAAGAGTAACAATATGCTGAATAATACAGAGTTAAGTTATAAAGACAAACTTCTCTTTTCCTGAGAATAAGTGTTATATAAAATTGCATGAAATGCTTTAAAGCTGAACTGTAAGCGTTCTTTGTATTATAGGCCCATGAGTTCCAAAACCACATAGTTGTCATTTTTCTCCAATCAGCCACACTTCTTCTGGTATAGGGGTTGGGATGTGAGCTGTGTCTGAATCTTGTATGTGACATTGAGGTAAAGAATCAGCAAAAATATTTTGCTGTCCAAGAATGTGTTCTGCAGTGAAGGACAGATTTATATGCATAAACTGCAAAACAAGCAGCCTTAGTATAGATTAACCCAAAAAGCCTTAGAGGATTTTTTGATGAAAAGCTTCACTACTACTTCAATGTCAGATCTAAAAACTACTTTCTTGTTTCTAAGTGGACCTTACCATACCAAAAACTGACACCCAAATAGGAACAATCTCTGAGTGTTATTTTTTTCCCTTTCTTCTGTCCAATATTGTGGCCAAGATACCAAGAATCATGGACCATTAAAATAATTTCCCATTCCCATGCCTCTTGATGTATCTGTAAAAAGTTGAAGAACCTACCTGTAAACCAAATTCTC
The DNA here is from genome assembly GCF_019279795.1 of Protopterus annectens. Lineage (NCBI taxonomy): Eukaryota > Metazoa > Chordata > Ceratodontiformes > Protopteridae > Protopterus > Protopterus annectens. Next base: position 515,227,523 of record NC_056737.1, on the reverse strand, counting down.
CTGGCAAAAGGAACAGCCATTAAAATCCACGAGAAAGGTGAACTGCAATCTTAAAACAGCTCTTACCCTTTTGTTGATTCTGACCTTATGGTGTTTTTGTTGCCCGCATGCAATGGATTTTCTAGAAAGTGGACAAACTTCCTGCCCAGAACAATAGTTCTGCATGTGAAATTCAACAAACTGATCAGTTGCATGACTTGGGGCAATTGATACTTTCTTAGATGCCAAGAATGTTTTTGTAAATAAATGAAAAATGTTTCTACTTTGATTCTTGGCAGTCTGAAGGAGTTATTGGCTGCATCAATCTCAAACCTCAGAAAATGATTGTTTTCAAAGGCTCTTCAGTCTTATTCTGGTCCAACAGGACACCCAAATCATTACACACTACCACAAAAGCATGAATGCTATCGTAGCTCCTGCTTCACCCTCTCTAATGATTAGAAAATCATCCAGCTAGTCTATTCAAGTCTGTGCAGGAGCCCTTCATTCCCCTAACCATAATAAAGCTAAAATGAAATGTTCAAAACTGGCACACAATATTGAGTAACCATCAGCATGACAATATCCAATAATTATTTATCTTTGAACTACATGCCCACTGGGGCCAGTACAGGGTTACAATGGATAGTAGGCAAAATGTAAACTCACTATCCACTTTGGTTAACCATGGATCGTTGACTTTGCAGATGACTTGTATTAGATTGAATTTCAAGTACTGAACTCCAATATCTTATTTATCAGTGTCCTCATTGACTGACAAGCCTTCTGGGGAGGATAGATGATGTATAAGTATATATTCTCCCTGTTTGATGTTGGGCAATAAACCCTGATGTGAGACCATGAAAAATTCAAAGGGCAGAGCTTGAAATGCACCAGTAATTCTGTCCTTGCTAATCTCTTTGGAAAGGAAAGATTTAACTGTGTGTTCCTTGCTTCATACTAACTTTAAATTCTTGACATCAGAGGGGTAATAATGCACACTGGGTAGATAGAAAACCACCACCAAGAATGTTTAATAGCTCAATAGCAAACCATTTATTAGGGTAATCCTGTAACAATATTTGCAAGACTACCAAACTAAGGGGTATGTGGTTCCACTCCAGCTTAGCTTTAAATTCTTGACATCAGAGGGGTAATAATGCACACTGGGCAGATAGAAAACCACCAGCAAGAATGTTTAATAGCTCAATAGCAAACCATTTATTAGGGTAATCCTGTAACAATGCTTGCAAGACTACCAAACTAAAGGGTATGGGGTTCCACCTCCAGCTTAACAAAACTTGGGAAAAGCTTTGACTTTATTAAAACCATGTAAAGGGTTCTTGCCCCTCCACCTTTGGTACTGATTCTGTTACCTCTTACTGTCTACATAGCCATGCATGTTATCTTTTGAACCAACACTAAGCATTTGAATGCCAACCACCACAAATATTGCAATTATGGGAGAATTTACATGAAGACCATATGCATATGCTGGTATTAAAATCCCACAATATCTCAACTTTAAGATCTGAACTCTCATCAGGATAACTAGCATTAGTTTATTAATTATGACAATAACCATCTATCTGTGAGCCTCACCTCCCATTGTAACTGTTTATCTGATGCTTTTAGCTTTATGAATCTTTAATCAAAACACATAAAACAAATCTTACTTTTGATGAATCAGCCAATCTGATGAAAAAAATATATAACTCAATAAAAGTATGACTTGCTCCATCTCTTTTTCTAAATTACCACCATGCAGTAAATGAAAGCTGAGAACCAATTGTCTCATGACTTAACTTTGAGGTTCTTTGGATGACACCCACCTGATACAGTCAAATGATCTGCTAAACCCTTGGACCCTAATACAGCACCATCTATTGTCCTCTGTACTCTGTTCAGGTTTATGAGATCAAATATCTTAGGTTCATAGGTTGGTACTAGGCTATCGTCAAGGTTCCTTTTGAAGAGGGCCAAGGAGGCGCTCTGCTTGACATGTATGGGCAGTCTATTCCAGAGTATGAGGAGTCTCTGGATCAGGAACCTATCCCTCCAGCATGTTTTGTTCATTGTGATGACAAGGTTTAGGTCCCTGGAGTGTGTGGCTCTGATGGATTGGGATTTCTTTAAGTGTAGCATGTCCAACAGCTCTGGGTTTGACATGGCCTTGTATGTTAAGCAGAGATCGCCTCTGAGTAGACAATATGTGGCAGAGTATAGCTGGAGTTGTTTTAGTTGGTCAGCATAGGGCATCTGCTTTAGGCATGTGATTCTTTTAGTGAGGTGTTTCTGTGGCCTTTCAAGTTGTTGCAGATGTCTTGTGAGGTACATACCAAATGGGGCGTTGTACTCTGTGATGGGTCTAATGAGGGATGAGTACAGTGGGGCAATGACCTCCTTTTTTCTGGAGGAAAAGCCCTTAGTGATGAGGTGTGCTACATAGAAGGATTTCCTGACTGTTGTGGCGATGTGGTTATCGAAGGTGAGACCACTGTCCACCTGTGTTCCTAAGTCTCTTATCACACTTTTGGTGTTTAGTGTACTGCTTCCTATGTGGTAATTCATGGGTACATGGTTTTTCCCAAAGGGGATAACTATACGCTTCTTGGCATTGAGGTTGAGCCCATGGCTCTGTCACCAAGCATCTGTTTCTGTAAGGCCCTTTTGTAGAATATCCACATCATTTGAGGATTCAATAATGGCTCTTAGTTTGCAGTCATCTGCGAACTTTGTTAGCCAGAGTCCCTTAGTGTTGGTCTGTATTTCAGAGAAGTAGGTGCCAAACAAGAGCGGTCCCAGGACTGAATCCTGAGGTACTCCACTTGTCACTTGTTTGGAGTTGGATTTGGAGTCAGCTACTTTTACAGTGTGGATTCTGTCAGTAAGCCAGTTGGCAACCCATCGAGTGATGTAGGGATTTATACCCAGCTTAGTAAGTTTATCTATGATTCCAGAGTGGGTGATGGTGTCGAAGGCCTTGGCAAGGTCCAGATACACTGTGTGGACAACCTTACCCTCATCCACAGCTCTGAAGACTGACTTAAAGAAGTCAATCAGGTTCAGGAGACATGAACGGCCCTTCACGAACCCAAACTGGGTGGGGTCCAGTGTTTGAAGGTTGCCAATGTCTTTGTTTATAAGTTCCATGATAATACATTCCATGGCCTTACAGATCAGGCTCATCAGATTGATGGGACGGTAGATCTCAGGATCCAAGATAGATCCCCCCTTGTGGAGTGGGATAACTGTAGCTGTGCACTACTCAGTGGGCACGAAGCCTAAGGTGAGGCTATGATTAAACATGACACTTAGGTGAGGTGCCAGTTCATTTTGTAGTTCATGTAGTACATTGCCCAGGATGTCATCTGGTCCCATGGATGCTATAGTCTTAGCTTTGGAGAGTGCGTTTTTTACCTGTGTGGCTGTAATTACTGGAATTTGGAAATCGTTCGGTATTGAGATGGGTCCTTGAGGGGGTGAGAGGGGGGTGAAGTTGGCACTGAATCAATCTGCCAGGATATTGGCAATGTCCTTAGGATCATTATATTTAATGCCATTCTGTTGAAGATCAGAGCAGATCTGAGCATTGCCATTTAGATTCTTGACATAGCTATAGAATGCCTTGTGGTTGTCTTTGGAATCTTTGGCAATTTTATTTTCGTAACTAGCTTTGGAGGATTTTATGAGGGATCTCAGCTTCTTACTGAGGCCGGTATGGGAGTTTTTTGCATCCTGGGATTTTCCTCTTTTCTGCAACAGTTTCTTCCTTCTGTTGTATAGTTTGTTTATGACAGGGAACCACCAGATTGGTTTCCTTTTTTTGGAGGAGAATGTCTTGGTTCTATTTGGGATGGCACGATTCATGCACTAGTGGATGTGCTCGTACAGTGCTTTAGTGTAGGATTTGGCAGTTGAAATTTCAGTTCCTGTTTGCAATGTAATCACCTCCAAAGTTTTCCTTTGAGTGATATATCATGTAATATTCAAACCACTCTTGCAAATGCATGCTGCCTGACAAATTCTGCTTTTAGAGTGGTGTTGTTGGGCTGATTTTACAGAACAACCTTTGCTCTCTCATCATTTGATGAGAATATTGGAAAGGCACCATTGCCTGCACTAACTACAAAGCTACAAAGCTCTTTTCATGCAAAGTTGTTGAAACCTCTTTTGTAGATACTGGAGTATAAAACTTTTTTTTATTTACATACATCTTAGCCAACTTAGTACAGCCATAAATATGCTCAGTTCATAGCACCATTATATCTTATTACCTAATTACAATAGTATAGATTTCTGAAGTGTAAAGGACACACCTTGATGCTTGCATGGTTATCTATTATGTCTGTATTAATATGCATCATCTTTATCATTAATATTATTAATATTATTAATTTTATATATATATATATATATATATATATATATATATATATATATATATATATATGTATAGGGTCTATGTCATATAATTGAACTTCCAAAATTTCGAACACCATAAATTTAAACTTGGAAGTTTGAAATATGACAACATTGAAACCTCAGAACAGTGAATTTTTTCCCAGGGAAAAAATTTGCTGTTCCGAAAAACACACACACAACACAAGCACACCAGAAACCTAATAACCCTACACTAAACCTTACATACACAACTATCTATGCACTAACCTCACCCCAAACCCTAACCCTAAGGTCCATCACTATCGCACACTTACCTTACGTGCACCCTAACCCTAAAGTCCGTCACCATCGCACACTTAACTTACCCGCACCCTAACCCCAACGTCCATCACACTCGAACACTTACCTTACCTGCACCCTAACCTCAACGTCCATCACACTTGCACACTTACCTTAACCCGATCTGTAACTTTCGCACCACAGTGGAGAAAATGTCGAAGCCGCAGAAACAATCAACTGAATTCTTTCCCTTGGAAAGAATTCGTATTTCCGCGGCTTCAACATTTTTATTTTTTGAACTTCCCCGTTCGATCTTCTAGTATTCGAAAATGTAAATGGTCGATTAAATGACATAGACCCTATATATATATATATATATATATATATATATATATATATATATATATATATATATGTGTGTGTGTGTGTGTGTGTATGTATATATATATATATATATATATATATATATATATATATATATATATATATATATATATATATATGGTTCCACTTCATATGATCGAAAGCTCATAACATCTAAATTTAAAACAGCGAGAAAAAATTATCGAAAATCCAAAACATCTAAAACTCATAACATCGAATCTCAAAACATTGAAAACTACAAAGCAACTGTAAATAACATCCCACACACTGTTTACTTTTATGCAAGCCACCCTGCATCCCCCAAGTGGGGGGGCTCCGCCCCCACACCCCCTGTAAATTAAATATACCAACTCTGAGGTCACACTACAGTGGGGTTAGGAAATTAACTTTTTCTCCCACATGGGCAAAACCTCTGTGGGATGTTATTTATAGTTGTTAGCCATACCTCTCATTTTGATGCCTTAATCCATGATCTTAGCCCTTATGTGGCGTTCAGAAGGAGGAAGTCCCCCCCCCCTTTTAATTTAATAATCTACCATTTTTAGGTGTCTGAATTCTTTCTATAGACTTGATGTGTTTTTTTGTTATTTAATGTTATAAAACCATTGCCTGACTGACTTTATAATGATATATTAGTTGTCACGTTCCACTTTAATAAACCACTCAAACACCCAAAGATCTTTGACAACCTTTATTGTGTAACATAAATTGTAAAAGCATGAAATGTTATTAAACACAGTACAACTTCAATTCCTTGTAAAAGAAAACATAAAATAAATAACCATAAGGTCAGTGTAACCACTCACCTTAGAGATAAGCAGCATCCCTCACTTGCTCACTTATCCTTGCACTTACAAGGCAGTGTTCCACTGCTCACCTTCAGCATCTCTTCACCAATCATAAACCATCAACTCCAGAAAGCACCTCCACCATTAATCTTTCACCACCTCAATTATCCGCCAGAGGTTGAACAGAAGACGGGCAAGCCTGTCCCTCTTCTCCACCCACCAGCCCCACGGGCTGTTCCCCCTCAACCTTATCCCCACTAACCAATCCCTCCAAAAATAACCCCAAATTTAAATTAAACAAATCAAGTCCAAATTCATTAAGGTGAACCCCATCAGCTCTATACCACATGGGATCCCTATACTCAAACTCACTAGTACGCACCCCCATCCCCTTCAACTGTTTGGCCAGGGTAAAATTAACATACCTATAAGTCCTCTCAATTGCAGCAAAATTCTTCTCCTCCCTCCAAACTAACCTGGGAATAATTTCCGACCAAACCAGACAGACTGATGGATAAAGCTTCCTTAAAGCTAAAACATCTTCACATATATTATAAACTAGCTGCTTCTTCACAATCACGCTCAAATCCTTCCCTGCTAGATGAATCAACAAAATTAGAGGCAACCACCACTGGCTCTGTAACATCATAAATACCTAAAGTATCTGGTTCCACATCAACCCTCTAATACCATGCCAGGTAAACTTCAATCCAAAACAATGCAAGCCCAAATCCATGCCATTGGTTCTAACAACAGCCCGCCTAGCTGCTCAATTCATGAATGAATGGCCTAAAATGACAATTCTTTCACCTAGGGAGAAAAAAAAAATAACCACAAAATAACTATACCAAACCTTATTTAATATAAGAAAAAAAAAGCCATAAAGGACCACCACCACACCCTCTTAATGACTTCAATCAAACTGCCTCCTTTCACTAGAGCATATGCCCTACCCATCCTGAAAGAATGAGTAGAAAATTTGTCCCCCTCTAAGCCCACACTGAGAAGAGCCCTTCTCATGACTAAATTCAACTGCTTCCCCATTAACGCTCTACCACCTACTGAAGTAAAAAATAACCCTTGTGCACTACCCTCTCTAGCCACACACAATCTCCTTCACCATGCTACCAGACACATCCATACTGCCCTAACTTCCCCCAGAACTATAGATGTCCCTTTCCCCTTCTTGATCAGTTTTCAGTGACCTTAACCTAATGTGCACTGCCCTTGGCAATATCAGCACATCATCCCACACCAATGAACCCAGTAATTCTGACACACGGAAAGCTCCACAGTACATCCATGCACTCACAATACCCCACATCACGTATTTTTCTGAGCTTCCACATATTCTGCTTATACCCTTTAAAAACATTCTTAAAATCCCCGTAGTCACCGGCCATCTCCTATCCCTAGAAGAGCCTTTACCTCTACCCCAACCTTTCATAATGTGCCCAGCTGTACATGACTTAGTCCAATCCTCTAATTTAGCCAACCGAGCAAATACACCAATTGCTGCTAAAGCCACCCTCACTGATCTTACTGCCTTGCACTGTATCCTCAGCATGGCTAAATAATGTAGAAATAAACTTTTTGACCTCATACCCTCCTCTTCCAGTAAATGCCTCACAAAACTATCAAAGTCATACAATGCCCTTCCATATGCTTTCCTGGTGGATACCACCCACGACTACTGCACCAACCCACTGATCACTGCTGCCCAATCTACCAAATTCTCATCTGTTACCACCATGGGGTCCCTTGCTGCTGTCAGAGACACCTGCTGAAACCCGTAAAACGAAAATGTCAGCTATCTCATTCTTCTCCCCAGGCACATGCAACCCTGTAAAAGAAAAATTAATCAACAAACTCTGCAACACTAGCTTATGAAGAACCAATAGCAATCATGACGATTTACCTGTCTTAACCTGTAACACTCTCACTACCCCAATATTGTCTGAATTAAACACTACCCTCCTACCCCTCAAACGACCATGTCATACCACTGCTGCAGCCCAAACATAAGCTCCAGGAAGGTAACATCCTGCTTCCATTCCTCAGGCTAATGAGGAGGCCATGGTACTGAAAACCATTGCCCAGCAAAAATGCTCCCATACCTAGACCCCCCCCCAACTGCATCTGTAAACAACTGTAAATCCCCTTGATCTACTCAGTCTGTCTGCCAAAATATAATCTCGTTAAACTTGATGTAAAAACTGTGACCACAAAGCTAAGTCTTGCCATGCTAACTTACTAACCCTTACCCTGTGGTGCTTACTTTTACCTCCTTTCAGTAGAAAAGTCACTGATCTACAAAACGTATGTCCAGGATGCACTGCCCTGTAAGCAGAATTCAACAACCCCAACAACTCCATGACATCTCTCACCCAAACCTTACTTTTGGACCTCACCCACATTATTTTCTCCTATAGACGAACCACCTTCTCCCTCGGCAAATGAAATAGACCTTGACCCGCATCCACATTCAATCCCAGGAAATCTAACACTTTCGTCGGGCCCTCCAGCTTATGCTTAGCCAGTGGCACTCCCAAAACCTTGCACATTTCCACAAACTCATGCATCGCCACCTGTGCCCCTTCTTTCCACTCACCCACTAGGAAGTCATCTAGGTAATGTACTGCTCTCTGCCCTTCCACCCTCTGTTGCCAGATCCAATGCAAGGCCGTGTTGCACTTTTCAAAAGTAAAACAAGCCACTGCACATCCCATTGGCATCACTGTGTTAAAATAGAAATTATCTCCCACTACAATGCCCAATAATGGCCAATCCTCCTCCCAAACCGGCAACAGATGAAAGGCCAACTCAATATCTATCTTCCCCAGCCAAGGGTCCACAAAACTTCTAATGATGGGGACCGTATCATCCAGGGATGCATACGTCACTCTAACCTCCTCCCCAGGGATGAAATCATTATCAGAATTGTCTTCAGGGTAAGATAAATTATGCATTAAGTGAAACTCACCTGGCATCTTCTTGGAAACCAAACCCAAAGGTGACACTTTAAACTGAATAAATGGCGGACTAACAAATGGGCCCAACAATCTACCTGCTTGGCACTCCTTCTCAATCAAAGCTCTCAGGTCATACTCCCTCTCATGCACTGACTTAAAATTTTTCTCCACCTTGCCATCGCCCACTAAATTAGACTTGATCAGAAATCCCCTCAAAAAACCCTCAACCAATTCCCCAGCCACTGCCGGCAGCAGATACTGTGCTAGTAAATCCTGCAAGATCTGGACCTTAATAGGTGAATGAATCCCCTGGGTGCCCCCTAGTTCCTCAAAATGATCTCCCCTTTGGCCACAAAAATTGGGCCTGCCTCATACACCTTGTAGTCCCATGGGAGGCCTACACCATCCTCTCTGACCGAGAAAGTAGGACGCTTGTCCCCCAAACTGACTCGCAACCTTACTACATTGCATCACTGAATGTGCACCCATACACTTTGAACAAGCATGGGAGAATCTCCAACCTGTCCAAGAACATCTCTCTGCATTAAAAGCCCAGCATACCCCGATGCCCCCTTTTGCTGGCTTACCCATTCTATTACCCAAACCAAAGCTGTCCATCATGGTGGACAACCAGATATCAGGGTGTCTAACTTCCCACTGCATGGATTTGTCAACAGCTTTCCTTTTGTGGAACTTCTGATCATATTATAGCCATCCATTACCTGGCCACATCCCTTGTGCCTCTCGTATAGTCAAAAACTAGGCCAGAAATGGAAGGGCCAAAGAATTATCCCTTTCCAACCACACTGCCATATAATATATAAAGCCCAAGTCCCAATTTTCTCATGTCTTCTGCTGAAACTTACCCACACGCCTGTGACCTAATGCCGCAAAAGCTGCCAAGAGGTCTTTCCTGTTTGCTGTCTCAGCTTCCATCAAATGCTGTATCCCATCCGCATCACTTAACTCAAAAATATCTATGTATTCCCCTTTCCAAACCTTCTCTTTCACCACAAGCAAGATATGAAGAGTTAAAAGGATAGTGGCACCCTCCTGCCCTAATGCCTGTATCACCAGCCAATCCCCTGGCCGTGTTCCAAAGTTTGACCCTACCTCATATAAACAAGGGTCCATGTCCTCCACCAACAATAAAGGGGTGTTATCAAAACTCAATTCATGACCGCTAATGCCTGCAAACATGCACGTATGGCAGAGCCACCACCTACACCCGCAAGACCCTGGACCTTCCATTAACCATGCCTTGCATCCCCAAACTCAACCCCAAACAATCACTCCCTGCTACCTGTCCTTCAGCTTCCCCCCAGCAGAGCCTAACAAGTTATTACCTGTTGGGGCTGAAGGTGGTGCCACTGGTGTTTCAACCTCCGTTGTCCTCTCCTCCACTGTTGTCGTCTGTCCTGGTCTCTTGGTTCTGGATGCTCCTGTACTGCTCCCCATCTGCTTCCTCTTCTGAGTCTAAGGACCTTGTGTGCTAGTCGTCGCAGCCTCATTTGGCATCTCACAAAATGACTCCTCTGCTTGTGCCATGATACTCGCCCATTTCTGCCTCAACACCCGTGCCTCTGCCATGATTTCCAATTCACTACCTGAAAAACAAACAGACACTGGAAGTATATGAGAAGAAAACAAAAACACTTCAAAAACACTTGATAATCCCATGCCAGCCTTTCATGACATAGGGTAACAGCTCCCTGCACAGTACTGCAACACATCTCACAGATCCAGCCCAGGCCTGAGAAAAGGTAGGAATTCCATAAAGTCTTCCCTATCAAGGCTTGAACCCAGGACTCTGTGCACTACAATCACAGCAACATCCAAAGTTCCATACCAGGCATGCCTACCACTCATGACATACCTAACTCCTCATAATAATAACATTTTTTTTTATTTTTACTTGCTACCTTACCTGTTTTATATATATATATATATATATATATATATATATATATATATATATATGGTTCCCATTCAGAAGCCTGAAACATCATAAGCCTGAAAATCAAAATCCTGAAACCAAAAGCCTGAAAATTCAGAATCCTGAAAACTCAAAATCCTGAAAGCCCAAAATCCTGAAAGACCAAAATCCTGAAACTCAAAATCCTGAAAACACAAATAATGCTAATATGTCACTATAAAGACACTAATATCTACCAACTGACCCTGACCCTAACCCTAACCCTAAGGTCCGTCACTATCGCACACTCACCTGACCCGCGCCCTAAACCTAACTCACTTAAACCGCCTCTAACCCCAATATTTGTCACTATTGCATACATGCCTAACCTGCGCCCTAACCCTAACTCACTTAAACTGCCTCTAACCCTAAAATAAAACCAACCGCACACTTACCTGACCCCAACGCATGACCTAACACCACAGGGCTAACAATAGCAAAGCCACAATGACATCAGTATGTCTATTTTGTGTTTTCAGGATTTTGAGTTTCAGGATTTTGGTCTTTCAGGATTTTGGGCTTTCAGGATTTTGAGTTTTCAGGATTCTGAATTTTCAGGCTTTTGGTTTCAGGATTTTGATTTTCAGGCTTATGATGTTTCAGGCTTCTGAATGGGAACCATATATATATATATATATATATATATATATATATATATATATATATTTTTTTTTTTTTTTATTACCACATTCCCTCGTGCAGCCTATCTGGCCTTTTATCTGGATCAGCCTCTGACCCTCCCCTCACTACCACCCATCATATGCAGTCATGTAGTCAAATAGACTTCTGCTTTATTTTCTTATTTTATTTTATTTATTTTTTTATTTTTCCATAACACTAACACTTCTGGCATTACTGCACATGCGCGCAATCATTCACAGCCATCTGGAAGCCTGCGAAATGCCATGTGGCCTCCCTTTTATCCACACAGCACTACACCACCAGGGACATGAAAACAAGCCAACTCTAGAACTCCCCACAACCACTACCCTTCAGTAATTGCTAAAACTGCCTATTATACTCCATTTTTATTATTTATAATTATTATTTTTTTATGTATTATGGCCACCAGCATGCTGCACATACGCAGCTAGCTGTTAATGGCCTGAGGAAGTCTGCGAAACACCACTACCTCCAACGAAACCAGGGACATAATGTTAAAGCAAATGAACCAGCCCACACATGGAAAAGTACTACGAGCACCACCAGCAGCAAGAAATCTGGACAAAGCCATAATAAAAGTGGGACAAAGGCCCAGAATAGGGTCAATTTTAAACATTTCTCTTACGCACTTAACAAAGGTGACCAAATCACACGTTTTGCGATACATGAGTTTCTTAAAGGTATGAAGACTGATTCAAATCTCTATCATTACCTTCCAGCTTTAATCTTTAAAAGATTTCCCACTAAGTTGCTCGCACACTTTCCTGAAAATTGACCACAAATAAGAGGCAAGCTCAGTACAGCTGAGGGGCATGACCAACCCTTCTCCTGTACCCACCATTCCAAGCACAAGCAACATCCACAATCTCAAGACCAAACCTCTGCTGACATGACTGTATTACTGTGCAACTGCGCTTCCAGTTTATTGCCAATTACACACCTCTCTTTATTTCTATATCTTTTTTTTTATATATAATTACCCACACCCACTGCCCTCCCCACCACCCCCATATTACAACTCCTTAAGCTTCCCCTTCGAGAGAAGAAAAAAAAAACAAAACTTTCTGTATCTATAAGCTCTCCTGCCAACTCCTAATAGATCTGAGAAACTGTACTCACCTGACCATCTTGCAACCACCCAAGGCCTACCTTTACTCCCACCTCAGGTTGTCTGGGACGTGATCCTTTTTCTAACAAGATCACACCAAATGTGACTGCCAACAACCAAATCCCACCTCAAAAGCCTACAAGACCCACCCCCCCTTACCTCACTTTATCCCTTAGCCTCCAATCTGCTTAACCCTTTCCTACCTACTCCCTTCAAACTCACTACTACTAACCTTAATTGCTTCTCCTTTCTTATCCCAGCTCACCCCCACCATTAAAGATGTCCCGTGATAACTTTGTCTGTTCCAAACATCCTTTTTGAAGGAGCATGATGATTTGATGACAAAATTGCAGTATTAATCTCCAAATGTGACAGTTGAGAAGAATGAAAATGCTGTTAATCCACACTGTACATCACTCACTGGCTGGCTTTATGCTTGACTGAGTGTTTACATACAGCACAAAATCTTTAACCATTTCCTTCCCAATGGGAAAGAAAAATGCAAGTCTATAAAGATACATCACTAGTACTTTTGATGAATGCAGTCCAAGGAGATTCACAGATTGTTTACAGAGCAGTTCTAGCAAATAGGTAGAACAGATGCAGGCAACCTAGCAAACAAATGATGGTGCAGTCGTACAGTGGTAGTGTTGTTGTCTCCCAGCAAAAGGTTCTCTAGCTTGATTCTCAGCTTGAGTGCCTTCTGTGTGTAGTCTGTATGTCCTCCCTGCAGTTGTGTGTGTGTTTTTTCTGGATTTAGTTTCCTCTCATGTTACAAAGACATGTGGCTAGAGTGTTTCTCCCTGGGCTTCTACTAAAAACTGGCTTTGTTCCAAGTTGGACTTTCCTGGTAAACAAATGTTAAATAAAAATAAAAAATGAAGGCTACTGGGAAAAATGTTAGACTTAAACCTGTCAATGTTGCAATTTTTTTTCTGAAATGAAAAAAAAAATTGTCAAAATTTTCTCAAGTTAAAATATAGCAATAAATGCTAATAACTAACAGAACAAAAACTGTAGCTCAGCGCTGTCTTAATGTTTCATATAAAATATAAACTGAAATGACTAGCTATATTTTATTACACTACTGCAACAGTGCATGGGCAGAAATCATGTTTGTCATGTTTTTGACATTCATGCTAATTCTATTCATATGTTATTTCAAGTAAAAAAGAAAGCATCATTTTTATATTATAGTCTACTATTTGAAATACTTCACCCCTTCACAGGAAGACATATTACTCTTGAAAATGCTATATTATCTCAGATGTTGCATATTAAAGAAAAATTCTTTGCACAGTTATTGAATGACCTTAAATTTCTAAATACCATCAATTATATGAAATAAAAGTATATAAGTACACAGTTATTTTATTTGTGTAAATAGTTCTATAATGAGGGCAAAGTAATAAAGGATCTGAGGATCTTTACTGCGTACAAAATGCTTCAGTGCAGCAGTGAAAAACAATAGTTTCATTCCAGCCATTAGGGGTAAAGGTTCTAGGAGTAAAGAAAATATTTAGTAAAAATAATAATAACTGTTAATTGAGCAATATAAAAAGGAAACAACAGCTACTCATATGTTATAATGCAAGCCTAATCCATGTCCTGATTTATAATGGAAGATAAAATATAAACCTATCAAAAAGTAGAAAGTCCAAATTAAATCAGACACTCCACAGAACATCAGAATAACAAGCATCTCTGTCTGAATTCCTAGCTACTATCACAAATAACCAAAATGTACATAATGTAGCCATGAAAAAGACATCCCCAAAGGAATGTAAAACATTTTTGTGGTCCTGCCCAAAAATATTAAGTATTCTGCACTGAATGCGAAAAAAATTGCAGTACGGATATCATCAACAGATATTTATCAAAGTAAGTGTTTTATGTAAAGATCAAGCCTCCAAGGTCATCATTATTAGAAGAACAGAAGAATTGTTTATGAAACGCAGAGGCATGCACATGCACACACACACACACACACACACACACACACACACACACACACACACACACACACACACACACACACCTTAAGCCAGTTACCTTCTTCTATTTTCTCTGTTTTCTCCTTTATTTATTTCTGTATCTCAGTGGTCAAACTAGCTGAAGCACAGTTCATGCTCTTGTGTTTCAGCACAAGGAGCACTATCCATAGTTCATAGAGGTACATCTAAAACATCAGTAACTGAAAATATTAATACCACTTCTGACCATCAAGCTTTTTAGGGGGGCCCCTCTCCAACTTTGAACATCTAACCTCCCCTATGTACCCATCTGCCCCATTCCAGACAAGAGCCCTTCAGTTTATTTGTTTCCATTTGAGTAAGACTTAGATAATAGATATAAGGCTGTCCTTTGCAGGTGATATTTTATTTTAAGGCCTAAATACCCACACATACCAAAGAGGAGTTCTGCTGGAGCTTGGAAAATGGACAGAGTGCTGCTCACTTCTACAAACAGTGCATGCCTGCAGATGACATCACATCTCATTAAATATAGGTAAAGAGTGTAAGTTTGTTTATAATACCCTTCTTGTGCCCCATGCTGTATTTTTTCCCCAAAAAGTCCCAACTTATTATAAATTCAGTAGTATGGTTTCATTTTAAGATCAGCAGGTAAAGTAATCCGATGAATAAATACTCTGTCAGAAATCCAGTTAATAATTTTATAATTCATATTCATTATTATAATCAATCTCTGTGTCTGCAAGATACTTGCAGACAAACACAGTCAAACAAATATTCACCTTGAAAGGCTCTGTAAATGAATAGCAAGTCACCCATAAGTCAGTAATAAGCTTAAATATTAACCAAGGTTTGGCAACTTGTCCTCATAGATTAAACCTGTAAAACCAGTTATTCCTTTTCTATGTTTCCTTTGAATTCTCTGAAGTTTTTTGCAAATGCAGTTTAGTTGTAAGGGTTCCTCGTGGAGCTAATATACACAAGGCTAGATCAAATTAGATTAGAAAACAAATTAATCATAACCTTGTTATCCCTAATAGGTATGAATCTACAAACACATCCCACTGTCTTTAAGACTGATACACAAATGTTATTAGTATGAATTTGAAGTAGCACCTTCCATCCATCAGTGTATCTAGATCTCAAAACTTATTTACAATTTCTATTTGTGAAATATTGACATTAAACTTAGACTCTATTATGGTCACAACAGAATGTACTCAAGTTCCTCAGTATTGAATATTACATTATTATATCGGCTTTGTGTAGATAAATTATTGTGTCAATGTAAACAAAATGTATCATTACACCTTTGCCTGACTTAATGTCAACTGCATGGATCACATAGAAAATAGATAAATTGAATCTCCAGGTTAAATAAATAGGGACCCAAGACTAACACATAGGGAAAACACTGACTGATTGTATGTCACATGCCTGAGAGGCCATCACAAGATACTCCCCATATCCTGTCTAGTAAGTTTTTTTTATATCTAAGCCATGAGTTGGAAGGATAAACCCCAAATGATAAAATTGTACACCATTAATTAATGAATTATTATATCAAAAGTACTGGAAATAACCACATACATAGCATCTACCTGCAAGCTAGCAGGTAAGACATTTACCACATTATAATACAACATATTGCAAATTGCAGAGGAGATATTATTAATGCATGTACATTGCTATATACTGTATATGTCCTATATTTGATTTCCTTCAATGATTTTTACAAGACTAGTCTTTCCGTACGTTTGCCTATGCTGGATAGTGGCAGATCGGTCTATAGTTGCAGATATATGTTCATTGTCCTCTTTTTTATATAAATTGGACAAATTATGGCAACTTTTCAAATGCAATGTGTTCATTACAACTTGTTTTGCAAAAGAATACCAATTGAACTAATGACTGATGTCTGGGGTGTTATAATAACCCTAGTACTAATATCACCAGTTCCACTGCCTTTTTTACTTTCATTGAAACTCATACTAAGAGAGATATTGTTGTTACAGATTTCTGATATACTGATACCTTGTATCAGGTTTCAATTTTTTAACACTTTTATCAGGTCTCAGATTTGTTTTAAAGTATTTATCAAAGAAACACAGCTTAGACTTCATTGATTAAGTATGTTTTCTGCTGGTGTTTTGGTGTAATATTTAACCTTATTATATTTGTCATACATAAAAGTATGTCTACTTGTGTTTTGGCTTTACTGAGTATAAATGTAGAATGATATCTTATTATCATGACACCTTAATGAAAAGTTTTCTTCAAAATTTATTTATGTCCAATGTAGCTGAATATTAAACATATTTGTACATTGAATTGCATCTTCTTTTGAAATTGGTGTTCTTTGTGAACATGTGATCTGCATTAGAGCATATAATATCCAGAATATTCTTCTCTCTAGTTGGAATAGTTAGAAGATCTATAATTTACACTGAATTCTGAATCATGAAATAAACAGTAAATGTTTTCTTATATTTGGACATGTATTCAAGGCTGCCCTGTTTAGTGCTGCGTAAATTCATATCACCAGCAATGATATCTTTACAATCTGCATTGAATAAGTTATTGTATACATTTCCCTAGTCACTACTAGAGAAATTGGTGTTGTGTATACACCCAAAGATGGATCACGGTCAAGTGGGGCACTGGGCATGGTAATGGACCAGAACCACCCCTGCAGCCATTACAGTGTCCTAATTACCATAAACACATGTTATTTTATATGCTGTTTTCTTCTTTACTTTCACAATCACAGAGAAATAGATTTTATTTAAAACTTTTATTTCAAATGTTAAAAAAAAGTGACACACATTTTCTAAGCAAGACAAAGCACTCTAAAACAGACTTAGGAGGAAAAATATTCAACTTCTCTTCCCTTGAAACCAACATTTAGTGAAAATGACATGTTGGGATTCATACTCAAATAGCATGTAGTGAAGTACTAATAAGCATCTGTGTGAAGGGTATAGGAATTCAAAAGACAAATATATAACACATTTGATAACCTGTGAAAACCCACTGGACACAAGTGTCCCTTTTCAAAAGGCTACCAGAAGTACCGTCTGGTGAAGTAACTTTGACAAGTCACAAGCTGAGGGAATCAAACCATGTACTACAAGGAATAGCTCTTTAACAGATCATAGCCTTACTCATCTGTAATAACTGTTAAGCAAACTGCTGTAGCTCCAACTCATCTGCACCAAGTGCTAAAAAAAATCTGTAGCCCAAATGCAGTATATTTCCTACCTGTCTGCCTGCAAAAAACAAACAAACAAAAAAAAAAAAACAAGTTAAATTAACATTAACATTAAACTTTGTGCTATCTAATTTATTCACAGCTAAACAAAAAAACACACTGTCAACATTAAGGAAACCAATGATCAAGGATCACATCCAAAGAGTATAGCACATATGATGATGATGCTCCTGCTTACTTCCTTTAAACTGTAAGTACACTAATTCATAGGTAGTTACTAGATTTGCAGTACAGGGGGACAACTGAGGAGCCTAAAGCATTGTCTGGTTAAATGACATTCACAAGGATGGTGTATAAATATGAGGCAAAATCAAAATGTTCTGCTAACTGGATACAAATAAAAACACACTACTCTAAATCACTAGAATGCTAACAGAAAATGTTTTGTATCAAAATGCATTAAGCAACAAAGGTGAAACCAATGAATGGCTGTAAATCTGAGTGATTTATTGAATAAAAGAAAACGTTAACTGAATTAACTGAGGTCTGGCAGTTGGTGTGGAGGATTAAGGTTCTTTTTACCCGAACCCAAGTTACAGGTTTTGATCCTGAACATGATACTTAACTAGGCAGTGCCACCTAACTGGGGTATTTTAAACACACACACACACACACACACACACACACACACACACACACACACACACACACACACACACACACACACACACACACACACCTCTTTCCCTGTTCAGTGATGTGCTGCTTAGCATGCATTCATTATAGTATACCTCTTTCCCTGTTCTTGGCATTCATTCACTGCCTAAAAAACACCTCAATATAAAACACTTCAACAGCAATGTGGTACTGTATCTTTGTTTGGCTTAATGCTGCTTACATTCACTGCTGCATTTCTGCTTGGCTTGTTGTTCCTGTTTAAAAAAATGAATTTCATGCCAATTCCTGGAAGGTCTCTTGCTCTAAATGCAGTTTCATTGGCTAAAGCATCTATCAATGAAATGTCTGGAACTAGCACACATGCAGAGAAGGAAATCTCATACTTTTAACAGCTAGAAGATGGAAATTGTCCATAAAATCCAGCAGTATTTTGTTATTGATGTTTACTTTTTTTTAAATTAAAGTCACTGGCCTGGGCCCCATGCAGCACTGGTCCTAAAATAGCTGCCTAGGTTGCTTTGCACTGGATCTTTTCCTGTATGTACTTCCAGGTAGAGGACCCATCCCTTCCCTCTTGTGAGAGGCAGTTGAGCTCAAGCCCTTAATTCATCACCTCCATCCCACCTCCAGCAGGTGCTGGTTAGCTAATCAAACTTGAATTACCCTGGTGATAGCCAAGGCTTTATAACTCTACAGAAACAGAGCCGGGTTTCTTCTTAAATCGAAGTGTTATTTTATTTACAGCTGAAGTTGTAAGAAAAGATAGAAGTACAATTTGCTTTAACAAAGATGTAAAACTTCAAACCCTCAAATAACAAAATTAAACTCTGCAGAAATGAAAGCATCATAATCCTAATTATATGTATATTTTACATTTTATTTATTCATTTCTTAACTAGTCTTTATGCATCTTTTAACCATGGCCCAGGCCACAAGGGCAAGAGTAAATGCAATATATGGGTACCTTTAACTGAGTCAATCAAGCATTATGTTTTGGGAGGAAACAGAAATTAACTCACACAGGCATGGAAAGAACATGCAAAGTAAACATAAAGGATGAGCATGTTCAGAGATCAGGACTGAACCCTGGACTTTGAAGCTATGAGAAACAGATATAATCACCAAGCCATCATGTGTCACATGCAAAATAAATAAGCCTAATTTGTAAACAAAATAAGCAATTAAACAAACTGAGCTCTGCATCAAAATTATCAAATGTTAAATATAATATACTTAAAATGCATTTAAATGCATTTCTCTTCCCCATAAAATCTAGTAGAAGACTATTGAGCCTGCATTACTTCTCAGCAGTACAGAAAGTTACCAGTATCACCAAATGTTTTGCATATAATACCTTACATATGCATGAATGTACTCACCTGAGGTACACTTTCGACACGTGATCAATGAATGAAGTATGCATTTAGAAGTCTAACATATAGTATGCAATTTACAAGCAAGCTAGTTTCTGGGAAAATGCTTTAGTTCTTCATATCACAGACTAGTTTTCAATTATTTGAGTTTTAAAATACAGCACTGAATTGTTTCAGCATCAAAGGTGGTAGGCATGAAATGGCTAAGGTAACTATTAAGTATGACCAGGTTATTTACTAGGTCATCTCATACCGCATAGACGATTGCTGAAAGCACAAAAGGGAAGGCTGAAACAAGAACTAGGCTGACAAGGAAAGAATATCAGAATATTACACTTCTCCATGGTGTAAAAGCTGGAAATGGCATTAAAAATGTATTATTTTAAGGAATGTGATTACTATTCATAACTGATCTGCAAAATATAGATGACAATGATATCTAAACTCAAAAATGTAATTTGCAGAATTTGTTGACAGAGTTGGCTATTTTTTAATTGAACATTAATACAGGTCTGTAATTATTTATTTCAGTCTATTAATAATTTGTTTGCTTTGGCCTAATCATTCCATTCCATTCCATTTCATTAATCATCTTTTGCTTTGGCCCAGCCATTTTATGTTAAAATTCATTACGCATGATGTTTTAGTTCTAATTTCATTGTTTTGATGTTTAACTGTTTATCACTAATGCATGCTTTATTTTTTTTATGCAAACTGCCTATGACATAGGCACTATAATAAATCTGTTCCTGAACGTGAAGTAATCATTCTGCATATATTGTGAATATTACATCAATGAAACAGTTGAGTCAGAGCACAGAATTCTGCAGTTTCCTATACTAGAGCTGTTAAGGCAAACATTGCAAAAGCAGCCAAAATTGCTGCTCTGTCTGTAGCAGTATTACATTATTTTATCTTATTCTTATGAGGGGCTTTCAGTGTCAGTGGCTCAAGGGGTTTCTGGTGCTGGAAGATTAGAAGGCTGTGGGTTTTATTCCCACATCATGCACTTGTTACTGACACTGCAGTGCAGCTGTCAAGCAGAGCCACAGAAGTGATTCTGGGGTGAATTTCCTGTTTCCCATCCAATCATCAAGATTTTTCTTGAAGATTGCTAATGAGGAGGTCTGTTTGACATGGAGAGGTAGTCTGTTCCAGAGTATGGAAAGTCTCTGAGACAGGAATCTATCCCTCCAACATGTTCTGTTTATTGTGGTGACAAGGTTTAGGTCCCCAGAGCATGTAGTTTGGGGGGATTGGGATTTCTTTAAGTGGAACATGTCCAACAGCTCTGGGTTTGACATAGCTTTGTATGTTAGGCAGAGATCGCCTCTGAGTAGGTGATATGCAACAGATTAAAGCTGGCGTTTTTTGAGACGGTCTGCGTAGGGCATCTGTTTGAGGCCAGTAATCCTCTTTGTGAGGTATTTCTGCAGCCTTTCCAGTTGTTGTAGATGTCTTGTGAGGTACATTCCAAAAGGGGTATTGTACTCTATAATGGGTCTAATGAGTGATGAGTAGAGAGGAACAATGACCTCTTTTTTCTGGATGAGAAACCTTTTGTGATGAGGTGTGTAATGTAGAAGGATTTCATGACCACTGTGGTGATGTGATTATCAAAGGAGAGACTACTGTCCATCTGTGTCCCAAGGTCTCTTATCACACTTTCAGTGTTAAGTAGACTACCGCCTATGTGGTAGTTCGTGGGTACAGAGTTTTTACCAAAGGGGATGACAATGCACTTTTTGGCATTGAGCTTGAGTCCATGGTTTTGACACCAGGCAGCTGTCTCAGTGAGGCCATTTTCTAGGATGTCCACATCGTTAAGAGTTTTGATTATGGCTCCTAGTTTGCAGTCATCTGCGGACTTAGCTAGCCAAAGACCTTCTGTGTTAGCCTGTACTTCAGATAAGTAGATACCAAACCGGAGATGACCCAGGAATGAACCCTGTGGTACTCCACTTGTCACTGGTCTGAAGTTGGATTTGGAGTCTGCTACTTTCACAGTGTGGGTCCTGTCAGTAAGCCAGTTGGCAACCCATCTTGTGACATAGGAATTTATACCTAGTTTAGTGAGTTTATCTATAATTCCAGAGTGGGGGATGGTGTAAAAAGCCTTGGTGAGATCTAGATAGGCTCTGTGAACCACCTTACTCTCATCTATGGCTTTGGTGACTGCTTCCAAGAAGTCTATCAGGTTTAGGAGACATGATCTGCCTTTTACAAACCTGAACTGTGTGGGGTCCAGAGTTTGGAGATTACCAATGTCTTTGTTTATGAGTTCCATGGCCTTGCAGACCAGGCTCATCAGGCTAATGGGGCAGTAGTTCCTGGGGTCTGTCATGGCTTCCCCTTTGTGGAGTGGGATAACCGTCACAGTGCACCATTCAATGGTCACAAAGCCTGAGGTGAGGCTTTGACTGAACATGGTACTTAGGTGGGGTGTTTGCCATTGTGCTTATGGCCCAGATTGTGACTGAAAAGAGCCATTGATGGCCAGTTCACTTACATGGTTAACAAATGAAAAAGGAAAATAAAAGCATCCTACTTCCAGCCATACTGACAGAGATAATCATCTTTCCTTTGGTCAAATTAGTAAGTTATCAGTTTTAATTTGTTCCTACTTTTGAGCCTGACTAATGAGGTCTACCATATGTTAATGCATTTTAACTGTTTAGATGTCAAATGAGAAAAAGTACAATTTTCACAAACTGTTTAGTTGGTATACTCTCCAAAGGTTTTTATTGTTCTCTATGTTTAATTAGATAAAGCACATTGTGATAAAGGATAGGATGAACAGCTGCAAGGTAAAGCACAGCTCAATCCAGATACTGTCTTTTTCATCATAACTTGCTTTTTCTTCCTTTTAATCCAACACCAAGAGAGACATATTCAAAGAAAGCATGATTTAAGAATGATTCCATTTGTTTTATATCTGATCTTATTTGTGTCTGGCTATCTTATTTCCTTCTTACATTTGTCTGGTCATACATTGCACCATGAAGTACAAAAGGTGTAGATATAACTCAAACACATACTGCCATGAGAAAACAAAGTATTGATGTGGGCCATCAAGTTTATTTTTATTTTTTGTTTTAGTTTTATATTATTCTTCACTGACCAACTGAGAGAAAACTGATCCAAAGACCCTTTTCAGCCATGACCCAGGTGCTAAAGCACATGTACTACACAGATATAAAATCAAACTCAGAATAAGTAAACATCAATGAGAAAAGTAGTAAAAGCTTTGAACATGTATAACTATGTGTAATGATAGGAGGTGCTGCCAGCTATGCCAGGAGAAGCAAGGAAGTGAATGTGTAACATATGCCAGCACAGCTAGCTGAAATTTTGTAAAGAATTATATGTTATTTGAATATCAAACTGATTTGTACAGATACTTGTGTTGGAAATATATTTGTAAAGCTGCCTATGTTAAAAATATATCAACAGTGTGCCCTGCTGGAAAGAAAATACATGTACATGCATTTTTCTAACTGTTAAAATGTCTATACTGTAACAGACAATACTGAAAGAGAAGACATTAAGCTCAGTCTCAGCTAACTTTGCAAAAAATAGCTGAAATTAAATTAGGACATAAAGATTGCATCTTACAGTTTTGATTGCAGCCAGAGACAAAATGTCTGTGAGAAGCCTGGGTTAATAGCTCTGTTGGAGGGGTAGAGGTTTGAAATTGTTTTATGATTTTCAGGAGCTGCAGCAGATCTGAGCAAAGCTGTATTTGTTTGTATGGTAAGACATAGGTGCTAAACTCCTGGCAGCTTCTAGTGTTGGTGATTGTGTGAGAAAGAGAGTCAGATGACCAGATGTGATGTCATTCTGTAAGCTATCCCAGGAATAATATTTAGATATTATATTGAGAAATCTGTCAGTCAGACTGGGCAGTCTGTTTCTTGGAACCTGGCATAGAATAATCCCTCACCTACTTCACCTTGCCTTGCTCTAGTAAGTGGACCAGAGGAATAGTAACTCTTTAGATTAGGCAGGAAAATATAGCGAGATTAGTTAAGTACTGTT
Source organism: Protopterus annectens (assembly GCF_019279795.1). NCBI lineage: Eukaryota > Metazoa > Chordata > Ceratodontiformes > Protopteridae > Protopterus > Protopterus annectens. The sequence continues at coordinate 515,203,698 of NC_056737.1, read as the reverse complement.
TTTCTGTAAGTGTGTAAATCTATTCATCTGTGTTATTTTAATATTTATTGTTTCTGAAACTCTGGTGTTTACTGTAAATAGATATTTAGTATTTTCTTATTATTTTATTATTTATTATTAAATATATTTAAACTTTTCATTGTGTCTGGTCCTTTTAGAAAATATTTAAGCTTTGAGAGTATTTGCATATATTTATTTGGTGAGAACTGTAGCCACTCCTGAACGCCTGGTTGTTTGGTCAACATTACCATTTGTATCAATATTAATTTCACTCAGTGTTATTGAATACCCCTTTAAGAGCCTTATGGTAACTGACTGGTAGCAGTGAATCTACCTTATAGTCTTTCAAATTTGGTAGAGTGGGTATTCTGTGCCAGCCTTTCCAGTGTGTGTGTGTGTGTGTGTGTGTGTGTGTGTGTGTGTGTGTGTGTGTGTCTGAAAATTAAATCTCAAAGAGTGTGTGCATCAGCTACTTGGAGCAGGGACATGAAGCACTGGTTTCACAGAGAGGGTGCTGGAGGACTTGGCTTGAACCTGCAGCTGATGACCTAACCCTACAGATGTGCCAGTGGGAAGCCTTATTTGGGAGAGGCAGAAAGAGAAACTCAGACCATGGGCTGAGTGTGTTCCCTGTGTGGTCTTAAAGGAAATTGTGCTTGATGCATAGAGGTCTGCATCTGGAAATACTGAATGTATCCATTTTTGTTCCAAGTGAACGTCCCTTTTCAGGGTCAATGGATAGCATTTAGGCTCCTTGATTATTGGCCCAGAGTGGGGATGTTACACTAAACATCAG